>NW_024068637.1:0-114613 GCF_009389715.1 Phoenix dactylifera
ATGAGCCGCGAAGGAAGTAACCCAGTCTGCAGCATCATTTGCCTCCCCGGATTTACTCAATACGTAGTCGAATCTCCCTCGAGGAGGATGCGACCCGCACCTAGTACCCGCCTTGCATAGGAGACACCCTTTCAGGTCGAAAAAAAGAGAGGAGTTTCAACTTCTATTGTTTATTTACATTTGTGGACAAATACACCTTTTGATCATGCGATGTCTAGGTCAATGCAGCCTTAGCTCCAGTGAGATTTTTTTTTTCTTAATTTTGATTTTTGGGTAGGTGTAGGGGTTGTTTTGATGTAATCTCACGATGTAATAAATATATTATAACATTGAACCAGACTTGGGCTACAACTCCATTTGTATTAGTAAAATAGATAGATATGACGAAGAGTGATATGCTACTTTGATGTTCAACAAAGGGATTCATAAAGGTGGATCATATGACTTACAATTCTATGCCTCACATTGGTCACTTAGAAAAACATGAAATGATGAGGTGGGGAAGACTTGGTGTGGTAGCAGGAGAATAGTAGCAAAAGCAGTTCTTTTGTGGAATGTAGGTGGAAGTGGCGTGCTTCAGTGCTGCATTCTCCCCCATGGATTTAATGGCTGGTTGGTTCAGATAAGCATACTTACTTTTTGTCCACCTGCACTCAACCAGGTCGAAGAGATGCTTGTGTTAGCCCTAATACCAAATATTGTGCAAATGGTTCCAATCATAAAGCAATGATCTAAAAATGAGCATAACTCGAATCTTCTCGCCTTATAGTTTGGTCTTACAACTGGTTCGATGCAATGATTGAGCCAAACCTAATTGGTTATGGCTGGATATAAGGTTATCATGCTACTTATTTGGTCGAAATCATGCTCATTTTGACTCAAATCGAATAATATAGAGTTGAGCTTGAAGTTGAAATTTGGGCCAGAAACTAGTTCCAAGGAGAGCTTGATGCAATTTGGCATTGATTTGTGCAAGATTGTGGGTATAAGTACCTTTTTTGTGCAAGCATGGATGCAAAGGAAGCAGCTCTCGTGGGTCTCATCTGTACTATTATTGGACACATAATGCATGTGAATGAAAGATGAACAAAGACTTGGGTGGAGTCTCAAGATCTTAGGATTTTGCTTGTAATACTCGAATGAATTAGTTCAGATATAAGCTAAACTATGAAAACAATAAAAAATGATGAATGCTAAAATAACATTTCACCCTATCACTTAAGTAAACATCCTAAAGAAGCATGGTTAATTTAGAGAGTTCAAACTTTTAGCGGATATTTTTTTGTGTGTGTGTTTAATTTAGAAACCGCTCGCTGCTCATATCATTTCTCTAAAAAAAAGAAATTATGGACGGTGAGAATTAAGAACCAGAAAGATGACAACAAATATAAAGGTGGATTAAAAAAATAGAGTTCCACTAGAGTTTGTTCTTTAGGATTCATTTGGGTATGCGGGAAGAATTTTTTCTCATTGAAATATTTTTTTTAAGAAAGATGATTCCTAGAAATATGATATGTGGAAAATGGTTTTGGCATATTTGGTTGAGCGAGTGACTCATTCCATAGTGACTTATATTTGGTTGAGCATCTACTTTCATAAAAAAAATTATATAAAATATCTATTATATTCTTAATAAAGAAAAAGATCTTATCCACATATTTTGATGGCTTAAAGGTACTTTTATGAAAAAAACTCCCATTTTTCAACAGATGAGAAAGTAGCTTTTCTATGTCTCACATAGATTTTTTTTTCTTACGAAATATAAAAATCTTATTTCCATAAGAATACTATTTTTTAATTTTCTTTTTTTTTTCTCTTTTTCCGTTGGCCATACTTTTCCACAGTTGACCAAACGACTCAAGTGCCACCTTTCAAGTGGATGAAACCTTAGCGTATTGGAGTCCCCACTGCTTTCCCATCATTTTGCGTTGCTTTCAATTTTAAAACAAAGAAAACAAAGCTTTAAGAGTCATCGAATTATAATATACGGTTAAAGAACGGCAGCAAGTGGGAGTAAACCAACCAATCCTTGATTCCTATTCGTAGCTCCTTGTTATCTCCACCGCTCGCCTCCTTTCCTCCCTCTCCATTCTGCTCGAAGTCCATTGCCTCCCTCAGAGATTCCTCAAATCGCTTGTACTCTTCGTCCTGATCACCACAAACCTCAACACACAATCCTCTCATGATTATGATCATAACTAGAATCATTTCTAATCCAATCAATTCCAATCAGCACAAGCAAAATACAAACAAATAACAACAACAACAATAATCTTTGATACTCAAAGAGTTCTTATCTCTTTTTAATAACATTTAAAGCATGCAAATTGGGCTACATAGCCTAGTGGTTGCACCACTCCTCTGTATAGGAATAAGTTCTTGTTTTAATCTTGATGGTATTGTTTCTTCAGTGTTTGACTCAAGTAATTCTAATAAATGTTCTTCTTACTGTAACTCAACTCTATAAAAAGAAAGGAAAACTAAAGACTATATTCAATTCTGATCATAAGAAAGAGGTCCTTGCCTTGAGTGCTTTAGCTCGGATCCTGGCGGCCGCCTTCTGCGCTGCGAGCAGGTGATCCTCCTCTTCCATCCTCTTCCTCCTCCAGAACATATCAATCTCATCCCTTGTCACACTCTTGACCATGGCCGCTGCCTTTCTCGGCCTAGGTGTCGCCCATGGTCGAGGCGGCGGCGGCGGCGGCGACCGTGGGCTACATGCCTTCTTTGCTGAGCTCATTCCCTTCCTCTTTGCCACTGCTGTTTCCTTCTCCAGTTATCTTGACCGCCGATCCTTTCTTCTCTGTTTGTACCTTGGCCAACTTTTCTTTATGGTAAGACCCCCCACCTCTACTTACATATCAAAACTGCTAGTCCAACCTAACGTTCTGTAGTGGACTGCTGGGTATACTTGTCAAGAGTTCTCCTAACCTTCTCTTGGAGTAATTAGTTTATGGCATTTGATAATTTGGCATCGTCGTAATCTCTGATATTATATTCTCCTTCTGTTGTAAGTTCACTGTCATCATGGGGCCTACCAAATGCTTTGGTTAGACTAAATCTATGCAATGGAGTGATAACAACAGTTTGACCGCTGGAGCTAATTCAGCTAGCGTTCATTTCGATCAGCAGGAAGAAATAAGAGAGTCAAAATAAAATCCATTATTGTACTCTTGAGCTCCATCGACTTCAATTGTTTAACAAACTAAAACAAGCAGATGCATATTCATATTCTTGGTTGTGTCACTAAATTATGGGCTACCGACTTTTATATATATATATATATATATATTTCAGCCATCATCATTTGTGATTCAATAAATCCTCAAGGTTCAAACAGAAAAAAGATCCTTCATAGTCGCCTAAACACCTTAACATGGCATTTCTGCTCATAAGCAAGCTCATATCCATGTCAGTAATGTACATCTGGCTCCAAAAACATTGGATTGATCCAAAGCTTAGCATTAAAAAGCACCAAACAAACAGTAGGTAGCATTCATTAATTTTGGTACTCTAATAGCAGTTTTTATCCCCTCTCACCCACGCTGGAACCATCTCAAATTTAGCCACAAGTCAAAAGTTATCTGAATACAAACATTAAATTTTGCCTCTGGTTATCTAGAGACCATTGATGCAGAAGCGAAACGATCTTTTATCCATAGAAAAAGTTGAATTCATAAAATCTTTTTCTACATGATCGCCATTTTATTGGATGTGCTTCTCAAGGTGGCAAACCATGAAAACCTAGTTTTTGGAAGAACAAGGAATAACATGTGAAGCAAGATATCTAGAAAATACTATGTAAACGCACCAGCAAGCTAGCAAATGGCTTCACTTGGCTTACTCAGTATAATTAATTATTCTAACCACCAAATTTAGTACTCACAAATCGAACAACACACAAAGACAAAAGAATATAAGGAAAAAAAGCTTACAAAACAACACCAAATGCACAGTTAAACCTAAGCAAACAACAACTACAGAAAGGTCAATTTTTGCCCACTATAAATTCTCGATCTCCTTATTGCAGATTCATGGGACTTTTTTTTGAGAGTGCTTAAAAAGGGATGTAATAGACCCAATGCTGAAGAATACTCGAAAGTAAAATGTCATTGGAGACTGGTACATCAGTTTGCAAGCACAGATGTCCTTAGATGAACTAATATACAGCACCCAGGTGCAGAAGGGATCCTCCAGCTAATGTCTGAGTTCTATGAGAAGGCAAAATTCCTTCCAAATGCAATACCTGTGGCTAAGGCTTGTTTCCTTTTGTGTGAGAAAATGTACCATCCACCCTGTAATGTTCATACAGAGTACTATTAGCCAAGAGCAAGATCTTATTCTACATATAATACATGAACAATAATCTAAATTGAAATCAAATACTACAGGATAAGCTTGATAATACATGCAAATGATTGAGTAGAAATTTGCTGAATATTACCTTCGCCTATAAATTGTCAAAGAAAAATTAAACCATTTCACTATCTCCAAAGTAAGCTTGCACAACATTATTGCATGTTTTTCTTCTTTTCATTGGCCTGAATATGAAAGATGAATTTGTGGGTAAGCTCCAGAAGATCATATGCATATGAACTTAAAGAACAGTAAACTTTTGCAGCATAAACAAAACACTAGATGATGTCAGACATACACAATTTCTTGACATATTCTAAATCGTTCTTGTGATAATATACTTAAAGTTCAAATTCTATTTTCACATGGTAATCGTTATCTTTCTTTTTTCTGAAATCATTGCAAAAAATCTATTAATCTCTCTTGCAACTCAATAGCAGGTTATATCATCCTTTCAGAAGAAACACGCCTGCATGTTTCTTGCATCAAAGATGGATATTGCATTCCACTTGTATCAAACAATTTTTTTTAATCAACTGTATACTACTTGAACAGGAATATTAATAATACAACAAAAATAATGTACTAAACTTTATCTAATTAGTCATCAATTTAAATATGATCAGCATTAATTCTACATTACCCATGATTGGTTCATCAAATGCCTTGCTTTTCTTCAGTTGCACAATTAGTTTTTAAAAATATTTTCATTCTAAAAGTACTTTCTCAAATTAGTCAGCGTAGCAATGAAAAATGAGACTTGTTCTATTCCAAAATAGTTTTGAAATGGCAGTCAAACAAATTTGGGATGGAAAAAGATTGCAATCAAATTTGTATTCAGTCTAGGGCTTTCCTGATTTAGGCTCATGCCATTAGGGGTATCTCTGTTTACAGGACAGGCCTAACTTTCAGATGTTTTGGGATGGGTTGCTTCGGTGTTGGGTTCAGATTTCCAAACCAAAAGAGACCTGATTAGAGATAGTAGTCCAGATTTAAGAACTGCACTTGGCCCATAACATAACTTCGGTCAGAAATCAGTTTTGTAATACGTTCGATTGTAGATGTAGAAATGCATTTATTAAAACTAGAACTCAAATCTCTACATTATTTATGCAAAGATTTGAAAAACTATTAGATTTTAGACTAAGAGCTAAGGACACTAATCACTTTCTGGGATTTTCTAAGTATAATACCAATACTTAGAGTGCATGATAAGGATCTCCTTGTCGTGCACGCTTACATAAATATGTACACAAGAATAGATACATGTACACAAGAATAGATACACATGCCTGCATAAATATATACATATCCACATGTTTATACAACTATAAATACATGTAAAGGCATATATTTCTTCATAAATGTTTTATATATAGGTATCTGTGCATGCAGGCCAAATTTAACAAATAAGAAACTATTCAAATAGGTGGTTGATAAGACTATGATGGAAAACTTCAGGAGTTATAAGAGTTACATCAACTGCAGACAAAGTGATGGAAAACCAACTGAGATGGATATGAATGATCCTTAATTCCACATACAAAATATTTTATTACCAAATTTAAAACACACATGTAACATGGGCTTCTCTTCTAATTTTATATGCAATATGGTTTGTGAATGCTAGGCTTAAAAACCCTTTCCTTAATACTAAATGCTTACAAGAAGAGGAACCGAATCCTAATCTCTAAATCACTTTCCCCACCCTCCTCCAACTCTAAGAGACAGAGAGATGTACAAGTGCATTTTCTCTCAATGTCTTGTTCAGCCTCTCCTAACAGCTAAACAAGAAGCATTAACTATAATAACGTCAGATATTATAAAGGGAGCTCGGAAGATATGATTCAAGAAATCAGAACTTTATGATACGAGATGTCAAGAAAAATAAAAAACAGAAATTACAAGAGTCTGTAACAGGACCTTGCTAGAAGTGCTAGAAAGGAGTTTAGAGAGACCAAAAGTTTTCTTAGGAACAAAAGATAGAAATTTATTGCATAAAGTTGATAATATTTTAAAGAATCATTTAGAAAATGGTTTTTATATTGTAAGAAAGCATCTAAAGATCCAAAAAACATGCTAGCAATTAGCACATGATACCATAAAGAAAATTGTATTGATTTGGACACAATTTTTTACCAAGAATTTGTAAAACCTTCATCTAAATATAAGAATTTGTTGTTGTTACAGTATAGCTATAAGATGCTTTAGTGATAGTGTTTTATTCAATTAAAATTGTAAATGCAACATAATATCTAATAACAACTGATAAGAAATAGAGGCAAATTCAATCAGTGCTTTTTCTTCTAACTATACAACCATTCTTCTAACTTCTCATGGCTGGTGTTTTTCTTTCTCCAGGAGTATCTATTATTACAGAGACCATTGTACTATTTGGTTTAATAGGCGAGCGATTCTGCATATCTATAGATGCTTCCCCTAAATTCTCAAATACAACTTCTCTAAATTCAAGATATAAAGCTCACATAATCTCAGGACAGATGTTTCATAAAGATTTTAGAGAATGCATTACATCAGCAATATGAAAAGTACAATTGCTGAATATCCCATCATTGATTCAGAATGTTTTTCCTAGAGAAAGTATTTCAATTTTCAATGTTTTTTCATGAATCTATTGCAAGGGTGACAAATGTTGCGCAACTGTTGCATACCCATACTTGTACATACTAAATGTTAGAAAAGGAGCAGAAACTTACCACAGCATCCTTGGAAGACACGGCGACAATGGCAGGACCCCTCTTTTTTTATCCTTTTGTCCTCATCACAACATCTTCAACCCCTCCAAACCTATCAAACAGCTCTCGCAGCTTGACAGCACTGTAATCTCGCAACTCTCGCTCCCAGGAGACCTTCAAAACCCTCTCCTTATCCAATGCTGCCACCCCTCCATTCTCCTCTTCCGTCTCATTCCCTGATGCCTGCCAAAATTATACACAACCAATTATATTCATTTACAAACTGATTCTAATCATAAACCTGTACATGCATATTTCCGCATCCAGAAGCATTGAAAAAAAGGACCCAATGCTTTCAATCCATTGAACCAAATATGTTTCAAATATATAGTCATATAGCATAGTAGCTATTCTAAACCAAAATAGCAAGACTCAAATCACCTTCAAAATTAACATCTTGGAAATTCACATGTTCTACATTAAAAATGTTATTTTCGGGAGGTAGAAAAAAAAATTGAAGTAATTCAGGAGGATAATTAGCCAACAGAAGAAAAAAAAAGTCCAATTGTGATTTCCACAGTATTAATTTAAGGAGAATTTCTCCATTGAAAAGTTGCTTTGACGGGGAAAAAAAGAAAAATAAGCAGAAAAAAATCAAACTTCTTCAGGAGGGAAATCATTAGCCACTGAGAAGTAGTAGCCCAATCCATTCTTAACAATCAAATCACTTTAAAACTTAAACTGTTGGAATTCCCATGTTCTACATTAAAAAAGTTATTGAGGAGAGAACGAGAAAAGGAGCATCAAAAAGTTAAATTTCTCCAGAAGGACGTCAATTATTAGTTCGTCCTCCAAAAGACCCTCAAATCTTACGGATGTGGAAGTGGGAGCAGCTTTCTCAGCGGCCATCCGGGCTTGGAACTGCTCGAATTCCCTCTTTAGCTCGGTGGCGACCTTCTTCTCCCGGCGCTTGGCCTGCTCGGCCGGGTCGAGGACCTCCTCCTTCCCCCCTGCTGCCGCCGCGCGCTCCCTCTCGTCGAGGTCTGCTGCGAGCTTGCGGCGCTCGGCGCTGAGGGTGGAGTGGCGGAGGGCGAGGTCACGGCGGGCACGGAGGCGAGCGTCGAACTCGCGCTTGGGCTCGTCCTTGAGGAGCTCGAAGGAGGACCTGAGGCGCCCGAAGTCCGCGGTGGCGTTGGGCTCGTCCGGGCGCTTGTCCGGGTGGCGGAGGCCGGACTGGTCTCGGTAGGCCTTCTCGATCTGCTTAAGGGTCAGGGAAGCGCCCTCCTCGCCGGAGGGGAGGCCGAGGACGGCGTAGTGGTCGACGTCGTCCTCCTCCGCCCCTCCAGAATCTCTTTCGCCGGCCATGGCGAGGACTGGATTAGAAGGACGAGGAGGAGAAGGAGAAGGCCGGCGGCTGGGGGGGCGCAGCCGCTGTCGCCGGAGTGGAGGGGCGACGTAGGAGACCGGGGAGCGTGGAGGGCTTGAAATAGATTTTGTCGCGCGGGTTAGATTTATATATAAATTATTAGATTTTTTTTTTTTTCCATAAATACCTCCTAAATATCGAATTCGAATTTTTGCATGGATACCTTTCTAAAATTGATATTTACATGTATACCCTCATAAAACTCTATTATTGTACAAAAACCCGTAATATAACGGTCGTTCTAACGATGTTAAGAAAAATCATATTTATATTAATTAAAAATAAAGTAAAATTTTAAAATTATGCTATTGCCCCTGTTTTTTTCTCCTGCTATCGGGATCACGATCTATTTGCATGTCTAATCATTAAGAATATTTTAGTCATTTTAATTTGAAACCATTAATTTTTTAACGTTATTAGATAGCATGGGTAGATATGCAAAAACAAAAATAAAAAAAGAGTAGAATGACAAAACAAGTGGTTGACGAGGGTATACATGCAAATATCAATTTTGAAAGGGTATTCATGTAAAATTTGATATTTAGGAGGGTATTCATGCAAAAAACCTTAAAATATTAAATAGAACAATAGGCTAGCTAATAACTAACATTGATTGGACTTTTAGACATTAAGTTCTTTTTTTCCTTTTTTGTTTAATAGATTAACTATGCTATTATGGGTTTAATTATATCAAGATTCGTCGTACCGACCATACCGATGTACTCAGGGGCAGCCCAAGCCTTAGGCGACCTAGGCGGTCGCCCAAGGCCCCGGCTCGAGAGAAGGCCCCCGCGCGACGGCACGACTGCTACTTTGCTAGTCCTAGGCTCCTAGCCTCCCAGCTCCCGCTCCTGGCTATAGTGTCCGTAGAATGGAGGTAACGCCGCAGGAGCCAACGGCTACCTCGATAAGATGCGGGTGAGGGTGAGTCGCCGTGACGCCACCCCGTGAGGCCGTGACTCCCGTCCCAATCCCATCGGCCATCGCCCATCATTCCTCTCTTTGAAATCCTCATCGTGCTCCACTCCTCCTCAATCCTTATCCTCTTCTGTTTTGTTCCATGACTGCCTGGGTCGTCTACTTGTCTCCTCCGCGCCTCCGCCAGTCCGCCTCCCCACCTCCCCGGGCCCCGGCATCCCGCGACGGTCCCCGCCTCCCAGGCATCCAGGCGGTCCCGCACCTCCTCGCCTCCCTCCCGGGCCCCCGGCTCCCGTGACCCTGTTGGCCCGTCCGGCTCAATCCAGCGAGCCGGCGAGGTCGTCTCCTTCGCCTGAGCGCCTCCCCGGCCCCCGCCTCCCTGGATTCCCGGCGATCCTGCGAGGCTATGACCTCCTCGCCTCCCTCCCGGGCCTCCGGCCCCGGCTCCCGCCTCCCGTGAGGCCGTGACCAGTGAGGCAGTGACCTCCACCTCCTCGCCAGTCGCCTCCCTCCTCGGCCCCGGGTCCCGTGACCTCCTCCGCTCCTCGCCCCCGGCCCCGGCTCCCGTGAGGCCGTGACCTCCTCGCCTCCCTCCCCGACCCCAGCTCCCGTGACCCTGGCGGGCCCGGCCGTCCTCTCACGTCTGTCTGTGAGACTGTGAGAACTTTATACTTCTGATCGTCACGAATTGAATTATAAGAAAATTGCTTTGGGTCGGTTACCAATGTCAATAATTGGAGATTACACAATTCAAAAAATCAGTCGCAATCTTTTGGCATAATACTGGTTGGAATTGGTTGGTCGCTTGCTTGATTGGAAGGACTGCCGCTTTTCTCTCTTCGCTTAGCTTCAGTCTGTGACAGTGAGTCAGTGGCACGGACACACGGTGTGATTCTTCTAACTCTCCTAATTTTGTTGTTTGATTATATTTTCAACCAGCGTTTAATTCCTCTAATTTTGTTACAATATCTATAATTTTGTTACAATTTTTCTCTTCTAATTTTTCTCTTTTGTATTTTACACTTATTAAAAATTTATTATTATTATTATTATTATTTTAAAAAAGGCCTCATTTAGTGAATTCGCCCTAGGCCTCCAAATACATTGGGCCACCCCTGGATATACTGGTGGGCGTCGGTACCGGTTCGGTATCGTTTCGGACTGGGACGACCGGTACCGAACATGTACCACTAATTCGACTTGGTTCACGTATCTAAAAGCCTCAAAATACATGCCGGTATGGTTGGCCGGTTTGGGCCTATACCGATCAGTACTGATTTTTAACACCAAACCAGACCGATTAGAGCCGATACCAGTTCGGTACGGACTGAACCACCCCATTTCGATCAGTTCAGCATTTCTTGAATTATATCAATTTGATTTTAAGCTTGTTAGGTCATTAGCAAGTGGGTCATCATCTTCAACCCAATCTGCCTTTTAAATAGATCATATAGCTCAGGTTCATGTCAGAGTGTTTCAGCGGTTTATGAAACAAGTTTAGGTTAGCAATTTTTCTAAAACACCTCCATCTTAATTTGATATGAGCTCAACTTGGTACAACCTTTTGCTGTCCCCGTCCGGAGTTGGAGAGCAATATAAAATTAAATGTTTCAAATCATACTTGTGCGAGTCGATGCCGTCTACTTGAGACTTATAACATAGAGAGGATATGTTTATATCTCAACCACAAAAGAATTTAAGCCTTGTTTGGTCCTTGAATAAAAAGAAAATCTAAGAAAGTTCTTTTATTTGTATTTATTGGGAATGTGGAATAATTAGAATGACTATCTACAATGTTTGGTTGGATAGGCCCGAATGAATGAATGAATGCTCTCTTTTGCAAAAGTTAAAATGGAATAAATCTCTTCAATGATCCACATAATGTTGTTTAGCTTCCTCAAATAGTTTTGTTATTTAGAAGTCAAGATCCACCTACTGCACTAAGTTTTAGATGCAAGCATGTCTAAGACCCGCCAAAGTCACAATAAAAGAAATAAAAGAAAATTCTCTCAAATCAAATTACAATAAACGGCTGAACTTAGATGATAGCAAGTAGAAGGTGGAGAGGTTCTCCTACAAAGTGATGGCTTCATATGAGGAAAAGAGAGAAAAGGCCTTTACAAGGGTGCTTTTAGAGTTGTTAACCTTCTCAAGAAAGATTCAAATATTCCTTTTCCTCCAAATCGACTCTATACTGCTAACACCAAAGAGTCTCATGCAGGTAGCAAAAGTTGAGTTTAGGATGCTTTCACTAATCACTCCATAGCTTTCTTAAGGATAGTTTATTACAATAGCTGAGCCCACAAGCCATATCAATAATTCTCCAAATATGAAAGGAGAATGGGCAATTAGAAGGTGATAAATAGTCTCTATGATAATAGGGCAAAGAGGACAACTGACATATATAATTTGCTTTTAACGGCTAATCATATGGAAATTTTGATTTTTTCTGGACCGGCAGCTTTCTAGAATACTGGAGCGAGAAAGCTTTTTATAAAAAATAAAAAAGACATAGCCATATTCCAATGGTTACACCACTTATGTTGAGAGAAGCTTTTGGTGTTTAATCTAGGGATGCTTTTCTAAGTGTTTGAGATAGGTAATTATTTCATCATTGTCATGTTGGACTAATAAGGTATTTTGGACTTCAAGATGTTCCCTTGCAACCTAGCTACTTAGCCTTGATGACCATGCATGATATATTTTCTAAGTGTAAGGGTATATAGGTTCGAATACCATCAGTATCCAATATGGAGTACCTATAATATTCAATGGAGCATCAATAAGGGCTTGGAATATGAAATTGTTATATTCGATATAGGGATGATTAGGATCGGGCTATCATGACAATGTGAGTCCAAGAGATTGCGATTAGGCTTATGCATTTTTCGTAGAATCAATTAGAGCATTTAGATATGAACGATCCATGACTATGCATGTTACGATTAAAAAGTTTAAATTTCCTACATCAATACAAATTTTAAATTTTTGAAGTTACCATAAAAATTGCAGCTTTTAAACACCACATCTGCTTCAAACCTTAAAGATACATAATTTTTATTATACTTAAACATTGTTAATTCTAGAAGGTGCCATGAGCCTTTTTTTTATTTTTGAGAAACATGATGAGGGAGGCTACTATCTAGATTTGAACTCAGGACGTTTTCAAAGTGGAGGTGAGATCAACTAAGTGATCCAGGCTTGACCTGGCAAGAAAAGTCATATTGCCCGGAAAAAAATCATCTAATAAATGCTAGGCAGCACATAGCATGTCATACATAACTCTATTTAGATTATATACCTGGCCGAGTAAACCTCCATTTAAATCTGACCAAGTCATGATTAAAGGATAGGGTACAACATTGGTGATTCAAGATGTTTAATGTGATCTACTACCTCAAAGCAACTCCCATACAAAAAATAGTACGATTTGAAGATCTCTAGCCTATGGTCAAAAATGAATACGAAACGGTACAAATTTTGTTGAGTCTTCAAACCACATGATTTTTTATGTAAGCAATTCAGATGTAATAGATTATATGTAGCAACTCAAATCATCGAGGGACTCTCATCCTCCAATCATGATCTTATCGAATCTAAGTGAAAATCCACTTAATCAAGTCCTAGACTATATATAAAAATATAATATATAGAAAGAGCTGGACTCAGCTACGCTCGAGTAAATTTTCACTTAGATCTAACTGGAGATCTAACTGGATGATAATGAGAGATCCCATATTGATAATCCAAGCTATTGAATGTAATCTATTACCTCTAAATTACTTATATATCAAAAATCATATGATTTCGAGATGCATATGTGTGTGTATGCTCATGCATATATGCATGCCTGTGCGTGTCCGGGTTACAATGGCCCTTTCAACCATAAGAGTATATGCTGGTTATAGACCTGAAAAATAAAATAGCAGATAGAAACAGGGTGTGTGCACGTATGGTACAAACTAGCTAGGTGTAACAGTTTAGATTGAAAATTGTTAGGAATATGAAATTAATTAGTACCCGGGAGAAGTAACTCGGCCCTTCTGATCAGAAGAGTATATGCTGGTTATAGACCTGAACAATAAAACAGCAGACAAAAACGGTTGACGAGCTACTAAACAGAACCATGTCAGTGAGATACGGAAGCAGAAATAAATGAAAACCTGGTCCGCTTGTCAACTTTCATAACCAAAACAGAGCAGCATGTTTGCATGGATAAGAATGATACTTTTAATTCCCAAATATGCATCAAGAAATTCCAGGCTTTTGAAACTCAGATAGATCAACAAAGTAGATAGCCACCATTAAATCCAATCTCTCTCCAAATTCAGAGGTTCCTCAACTACCGATATGATTCTCCAAATGATAATCACATTGAAAACCACTGGGTATAGTCGTATAGATAAAATGTTAAAACAAGGAAAAGGAAACACATCTGATATATCAAGATGGTTTGCATTTTAACTGTGAATAATGAACATGGATCTCATCAAGCACACAAGGAATGCATCTTGTGCTGTCAATATGGAACATCCACCTCATAATGAACTCACACAGCGTTCATGTCCTTTCCCTCCTGTCATGCTCTTTTATTTCTTGGGCAGGTTTGAAGAAAAAAAACCAAGACCACAGAACACGAAACATATGCCTCAAGGCACAAAAGTGAAACACCTTGGACAAATAAAACAAGATCAACTCCCCTCACTTTACCTACATGTCCAGACATTATTCGATCTAATGCTTGCTGTTGATCAGATTCCTGATGACAAATGGCAGAATTCCACCGTGATTGTAATATGCCAGTTCCACCTGTACGCATAAGAAGCATCATGAATAGATGCACAAAGTTCAAACATTGGCAGTAACTAGCATACAGGGCTAATAACATATAGTTTCACTAGCAATTCTTTTCATACCTCAGTATCAAAACGGAAAGTGCATGCAAATTGCTTGCCATTATCTGTCACAACTGTGACATCCTGACCAGGTTTGATGTCACTAACGCTGTTTGGAAGGTTAATGGTATAACATTCGTGGCCCGTTAAGCCAAGGGTCTCGGCATCTTCTCCAGGCTTAAAACATAGGGGAATTATTCCCATGCCCACAAGATTACTACGGTGGATTCTCTCAAAGCTCTTGGCAACCACTGCTTTCACACCCTGCAACCAACCATTTACAAATAGGCCAATGACATGAACGATGGGCAAAGACAGCCAGAAAAGACAGCAGACAATGCTGACAAAGAAAGGAATATATAAATTATTTACCAGTAGCATTGGCCCCTTTGCAGCCCAATCACGAGAACTTCCACTTCCATATTCTGCTCCAGCCAATATGACAGTATCATGCCCCTCACTTTTGTACCTCTGTTCACAAAGCATAAGTATTTAAATAGAGCATTCTGGGAAAACTTAGAATTAGAGCAACAATGATATAACAAAAAAATTACAGTAATATATGAAAACCTACAATTTAAGGTCTGAGAAATTTTGTAAAAGTTACCATGGTGGCATCAAACACAGATAGTTTCTCCCCTGAAGGAATGTGAATAGTTTTAGGCCCCGGTTCTCCCTTCAAAAGCTTGTTCACAAGGCGAATGTTTGCAAATGTTCCCCTTGCCATCACCTCATCATTACCACGGCGGCTGCCATATGAGTTGAAGTCTTTCCTTTCAACACCACGCTCCATCAAATACTTGGCAGCAGGGCTATCTTTGTGAATGCTTCCAGCTGGTGATATGTGGTCAGTTGTGATACTATCGCCAAAGTTTAGCAAGCAATATGCATCCTTCACAGGATGTGGACCAGGAGGAGACATTGTCATATCCTTGAAATAAGGAGGCTCATGAATGTATGTTGATGAAGGGTCCCATGTGTAGAGTGTGTTTGATGGCACCGATAGCTGATTCCACATGGGATTACCTTTGGTAATTGCTTGATATGTACCTTTGAACATGTCTGGAAGCACACTGGATTGCACAACCTGAAGAAATTCAAATCAAAATGAGTTTGAAGCCCGTGTCACTTAGTTTCTGATGAGTCATTTTGCCATAAACAGAAAGGAATAGCTGAACAGCTTACATTTGCTATCTCTTCATTAGATGGCCAAATATCCTTGAAGTAAACCTTCTTTCCATCTTTTGAGGTACCTATAGGTTCTGTTTCAAAATCAATATCGACCTGCAAGGTAACTCTTCATCAGTTAAGCCCCACATATCTAAATATGAGGATCCTGAGAAACTAACACTGCCAATCTTACTACCAAGGACTTCAATTAAAATCACAAAAGAGGCAAGACTGTCTAAGAAGACAAGTAAACAGCATCAGCCAAACTAAAAGCATAGACAATTTAGCAACACGGGCAGAATTTATGATTCCTCTAGGTATAGGTTACCATTGGCCAAAGAACAACTGTTATACTGCATATTGACTTCACATGCTATAGCAAAATAGTTATGAAAATCAGTACTGCAATTATTAGCTAGCAACTAAAAATAATTATTTAGAGAAGACATTTTTTTCCCAACTCATTGGCAAATATAAGTTCTTGGAAGAATCAAACCCAAATGTCAAATCATAGGTTCGAAAAACAAGCAACTATATATGTTGGTGCATAGCTTTACTAATGTATGTTCATGTTATAGATGATTTATGAGGTAGCAAAAGTCTTACTTTATGTCAATTACAGGCTAAGATTTGCTTGTGCATTCAGGGAGGTACAGGGCTGGCATGTGATACATTCACTATAAAGAAAAATTGGCCCTCCATTATAACAGCCCACATATATATCGGCACAACCAAAAAATCTCAAAAAGTGGCAGAAGAAGGTGGCAGAACAGCAAAAACCAAAAATTCTGATATGGCAGCATGTGGAGCATATACCTACATATGCATAGCTCAATATAGTATCATGTCTCTACTGCATGATGTAGATACGTGCTAAGACATACACGTCCACCAAGTCATAGTGAACAACCTAGTTGGAGCCTAACTAAAATTTGGAGTTTGTTTTAATGTGGTTCCTCTTATTAGACAGTTCCACTAAGTTAATTCTTTTTTCCATTTTTTTTTTGAAGAATTCCATTCATATTTCTCGTCACTTGTTTTTTTTTACGCATAATGGTTCATACATCGATCATCTTGTTGCATGCTTACCTGCTTATATGTTGGTGAATAGCTTTAATAATGTATGTTCATGTTATAGATGATTTATGAGGTAGCAAAAGTCTTACTTTATGTCAATTACAGGCTAAGATTTGCTTGTGCATTCAGGGAGGTACAGGGCTGGCATGTGATACATTCACTATAAAGAAAAATTGGCCCTCCATTATAACAGCCCATATATATATCAGCACAACCAAAAAATCTCAAAAAGTGGCAGAAGAAGGTGGCAGAACAGCAAAAACCAAAAATTCTGATATGGCAGCATGTGGAGCATATACCTACATATGCATAGCTCAATATAGTATCATGTCTCTACTGCATGATGTAGATACGTGCTAAGACATACACGTCCACCAAGTCATAGTGAACAACCTAGTTGGAGCCTAACTAAAATTTGGAGTTTGTTTTAATGTGGTTCCTCTTATTAGACAGTTCCACTAAGTTAATTCTTTTTTCCATTTTTTTTTTGCAGAATTCCATTCATATTTCTCGTCACTTGTTTTTTTTTACGCATAATGGTTCATACATCGATCATCTTGTTGCATGCTTACCTGCTTATAGAATTTGCATAATGTGCTTGTGAAAATAAAGCTTTGGAATTAATCACTGGTTTTCGAACACCATAGTCCATTATTAATTTATTATGTTTCATATTGAAGCCTATAGGGCATATGTGGTCTTGTGGCCAGGCCAGAGTGAGTTGGCTAAATGAATATGCACTTCTAAATTGTGCCTGTAGTCATAATGTACCAATGAGAAATAAGCTATTACAAAGTGATTGGACCAGCTATTTTGTACAAGTTACAGAACTGGACGTTATGAGGACACAAGACTGCCAGAGACCATGTTCCTACTAATTTTTTCTCTGGAAAAGCACTTAAATTGACCATGCATTTCTGAACAACTCAAGCAACCCCTTCCACATATTACATCCTTCCTATGAAGATACTAAGTTTTCAATAATTCAATCTACTATCCTATTGGAACAGAACTTCAGGTTAACAAAAGCATCAACTAGGTGGTTATCATAAAAGTAGTCATGATGGCCTACAGGTTATTGAACTTCACAAGGAACAAAGTTCTCTAGCCATCTCATCTACCTTGACTGAGATTTCTTGCTTAACAGGAACGGATGGTGGAGAAGAATTCACAAAATTAAGACCAGAAAGGTGGAGTCACAATTCTTAATAATGGTTTCAAGACAGATTGTTCAAGAATAACAATTAGTGACGCCATGTAGACAATGAGGACCAAAGGATAATTATCACATGTTGCTTCCTTGTACTACAAGCCCTTCAACCCAAATGACTTCATTCTGAAAATTAAATCTACAATGGATTGCATTAAAATCATGACAAAAAAGGGGAAAAAACAAAACACACATAATGCTATTTTTTCAATATTGCTGGTTCGTGATCCAGCCCTTTAGCATTAGGACCACAAATAATATAGCTCATTGAAAAATATTTTGACATCTGGACAGATCTGAATACTCTTACTCTGTGACAGTCAGAATAGAGTGAAACAGTGTAAAAAAAAAGGGAAAACAGGATATATATAGATCAATAGAGGAGATACATCAGGACATATCTGAATATACAGATCTGTCTATTCTTCTGTGACAGTCAAAAATTGTGAAAGAGAGTAGAAAAGTGGGGAAGGGGATATATACAAGATCGTTGGAGGAGATGCTGATATATCAGGATACCAACCCCCTCAACCCCCACCAATGAAACCCCACCACTGCGAAGACTCCTATTTGAGGGTGCTTATTGCAATTCCAGGGATGGCCTTCTTGTAACAGCTCCTTAATCTATACAGCACTCTCTTTAATGGTAATTACTTGAAATCTCATGGGTCCCACTACACATCGTCTGCTTCCAAGTATGAGCACTCAATCTGAGGTCCACTCCACTAAAACTCAATCAAATATTGTCTTTTGTATTTTTTTCTTATCTGACTGCATTTAAGAGATCAAAAAGTAAAACTTTCTCAAGAATCTCCACCATATGCTTAAAACCCTCAAAAAAATCAGCTTACCTACTTTCTCAAGTAGTAATGTAGAACTTGATATCTCCATGTGTGGCACATCTTTCTAGCTTTTTCCTAACTTCATAGCCATAGATTACAGAAATTGCTTTTCCCTGCTCCTGCTTGTCGAAGTTTCTCAATAAAAGTACTAAGGAGCCCAAATACCTTGCTAACTGCTTCAATTTTTCCAAACGTTTTATAAAATATCTCCTTAGAACATGTGATGTTATCTTATGTCATAAAATATCTCCTCTGTACCTTTATTCTTTGACGTTCTCAGATCTATGCCAAGTCTTTGGATACATCATAGTAGACTAACAGCTATGTCAAAATCTCTTTAAATACAATATTTTCTACAATGTCAAGTTTAAAAATGTTATTCTTCATTTAAAATCCTGCTGCATGATTTGATTCCATGATACAGAAAAGTTGAAATAATTCTGCAACTCATATAGCCCACATTATTGAATAGATAATTTATCATTAAGAAACTTGGCCCCCCAACAATATGAATCCTAGCTCTGCCCTTGATGAAATGCCATTCAAATCACTTGAAAAAAAAAGTTTTAGGATCTAAATATTTCCTAACCCAAGCTAGACCTAAAATAGGAATTTAAGACAATAATCATCCTCATATTAGGACTCAAAAACTAACTAGAAAGGAGGGGAGACCAAAAGTTAATATGAAAACTGCAACAAGTTTAAGAATAGAATCCTAAAAACTGAATATAAATTCAACCATCTTAATTCCTGATTTTATCAGTCAATGAACCAACAATTGGCCCAATGTGGTATCGCTGCTTCTATTAGTCATATAAAAGGCTTGCCGAACCAGGCCGTACCGCCCGATTTGGGGCGGTACGGGCCAAACCGAGCTGACCCGGTCTCTGATCAGGTCAGTTCGTGCATGAAAAATGGTTCCGGCCCTTACGGGGCCCGAACCACAGTAATTCTGGCCGAAACTAGCCGGTACAAGAACAAACTGGATGGTTTCGTCCGGTTAATTTTGCCACCGAAACATCAAAAAACATCAAAAAAAAAATCAAAAAAACATCAAATTAGACTTAAATTTATATAAAAAATTCGAAAAAAGGGAACTCCCAAAAAATTAAAAAATACGGCATGCGGATGTATGAACCAGGCCAAGGATTGCCGAACCAAACCAACCGGTTCGGTACCGAACCGGACCGGGCGCTGACCAATACGGCACCCGGTACTGGTTTGGCAATCCTTGGTCATACATAGTTCCTTCCTATAGTGCTTATATAGTGGAATGCTTGGTAATTCTCATCACCAGCAATATACATAACAATGCCATATCTGTGGAGCATAAAATATAAAATCAAAACACTTAAAAATGTTAAACCGGTCTTCCATTGATCACATATCCAGAAACAATGTAATGTTGCCAACTAAATGATCCATCTGATTAAACAATACTTTTGTTACTCTTTTTTCGATTTTCTTGAGAAATACCAGTATGTAAGGTAACCAGAATGCCACAAATGTTGCAAATGCCAGCCAAACTTTATTAATCACAGATATACATGTGCAAGCATTCAAGCAAGCAGCATACTAGCACAAAATGACACTACTACTTTTATGATTGCATACCGTGCCAGCAAGAGCATATGCTACCACCAGAGGCGGGGAAGCAAGATAATTTGCTCTGGTTAAAGGATGTACACGTCCCTCGAAATTTCTATTCCCAGATAAAACAGCTGCTGCAACAATGTCTGAAAATACACAACCAACTTCAGAACTACATATGCATGAACAAGTTCTACCAAACAAAGAGAAGACAATGAACTATGTTGATCAATAACAGAAACACTACCATTCTCAGAGATTGCAGCAGATACTGTTTCATGAAGGTCACCAGAATTCCCGATGCAGGTTGTGCACCCATACCCAACAATATGAAAACCAAGCTGATTTAAATACTTCTGTAAACCACTGCAAAGACAGACCCCAGCTTGAAAGGTTCGGCATACTTCAGAAATTTAAAACTTAAAATATAATTCTTTGCTCTACAATCTTCAAAAGATACCTCTTTTCCAGGTATTTGGTCACAACTCCAGAACCTGGAGCAAGACTTGTCTTAATCCATGGCTTTACCTGATCCACAATGACAAAAATGATTTAGTACATGGAACAAATCATTTGAAAGTTGTGAATGCAGGAAAACCTTCTCCTAGTTAACAATTTATTTTACGAGCCATAGCATAGATGATCCATCAACTTTTCCTTTGCCATCTAACACAATATATACAAAGCAACAAGGAAAAGTATTTTATCGGGCAAAAATCCATAATCAAACATGTGAGGAAAAGAAAGCAAACATACAGCAAAGTATGAGGATGAAAAATCAGGAAGACACGACATTTTCACAATGGCAGCTAAATTAATTACTAGAAGCATAGTAACTGGAAGGCAGGCTATAATGATGACATGATCAAGTTAACTTAGTTGTTTGCCAACTTATATATGTTAAAAATCAGATAGATTTTCATTCTTCTTTTTTCCATTACTTTATTGTATAAACATGTGCATGAGCTGTATCATATACTCATCCTCTAGAGAGTTTCGTACACCCTTAATGCACTCGTGTTAATAGGCTAAGATGCATGAGAGATTTTTCATTGCCATGCTGCTAGACACTCATTGATACTGTCATCATATAATTTAGCAGCACGACAATGTTAGTATACATTGGGCTCTTAAAATATGCAAGCAAATAGAGTGTAATGTCATCAAAGGACAATGATTCCATTAGTACATGTCTGAAACAGGTGATCTCGAAAAGATGACTAATGTTTCTGTATACAATAGTTGTTTTTCCATTAAAGCAAATCAAAGAAAATAAGCATGTTATCTCATTATTAAGAAGTGTTTTGGCCATTATCATAGTATGCTGGTGTCTGTCTGAATAAAAATAAATGACCTACATGCTACATGGTGTATTGTCAAGAAGACTTTGACACTGAAGTCTCAATCACCAGAAGACATGCACGAAAACTAAAAGATATACACCATGCTGAAATGTGGAGGGTAGTTTTCAACCTCAAGGCCCAGTTCACAAGCCTTCTTTGCAACCAAAGCAGCTCCAAGCATTACACTAGGATTTGATGTGTTCGTACAACTGGTGATAGCTGCAATGACAACATCACCATGCTTTATCTGAGCTGGCGTCCCATGGAAAGAAAACTCTGCAACTTTATTTTGGGCTTCTTTTGGCACAGCAAAACCCTGCAAACTCATGTCGGATAAACGTTACAAAAAAACACAACAAAATGTTCCAACATAAGTAACAATTATTGCACATATCTCTTTGTTCTTATAAAATAAGTATTAAAAGAAATATATAATAGAGTTGTTATACTAAGTGTATGATAATAATGAGGAAAAGTATATGTGGGCCATTAGATAGCCACTTCCCACCCATAGATTCCTTTTAACAATTGTGTGCACAGGAGTGAAGCATTGTTTGTTGAAACATATTGAGAGGAAAACCACACTGGTAATCCAGTTTGGTCAGTATGATACTGATTAAGCAAAGGCAATATTGATGCTTAAGAGAGCCAAAATGGAGATAATGACATCCATTAACAATGACAGGATGTTTCCATGCTGTATCCATGAAAACATAAAAGACAAGGTACCAGTTGCCTTACCTTGAATCCTACTTTGTTGTCCAAGCATGAATGCCAATCTGCTTTCATTTCCTTTAAGGGAACTCGATCATGAGGTCTGCCAAAGGAGATCAAAATAACTCAAGCTTGCAAAGTACTAACAGTATGCTACCCAAAAACAATTTCACATTTATAACAAAAAATCCTGACCTTTTAGGCCCTGATACACATGGTTCAGCGTCTTCCAGATTCAACTCTAGATAAGATGAGTACACTCTTTCTGTTTGGGGCTGAGTTCAGGAATAAAACCTCATTCAGAAGGTATGAATTACAAAATAAATAAATAAATACAATCAAAAAGTAAGTTACACAAGCTATCAATTTAGTATCAGAAGGGTAGAGGTACCTGGCTGTAGTCAACAAACATCTTATTAGCCCGCAAATAGGACTCTATCATCGCCACCTAAAAGTTGCCAAGAAAAATATTATCCCTTGAACAAAACAAATCATCATAATAGCAATTGCAGATGGTAACAGTGACTTACAGTATCATCATTTCTGCCAGTCAGTTTCAAGTATTGCAGTGTAACATGATCTACTGGGAAGAAACCCATTGTTGCTCCATATTCAGGTGACATATTTGCAATAGTGGCACGATCTGCCAGTGATAGTTCACTCATGCCTTCCCCTGTATACAATTTTAATAAGCCACATAATTGATTAATGGACATAAGTTAAATGAGTACAAAAAAAATGAGTAATAGTAAAATCACTTGAAATAAATGCAAAAGCAATTTTAATAATCTAAATAGACTATAGAAAAAGTAGGGAATATATCAGTTCACCCATTTACCATAGAATTCCACAAACTTTCCTACAACACCATGCTTCCGAAGCATCTGTGTTACTGTCAAAACCAAGTCAGTGGCTGTCACACCATTCCTCAACTTTCCAGATAATTTGAAACCAACGACTCCAGGCAGCACCATACTCATTGGCTGCACTAAGACGAAAATAAAAATTACAGTGACAAAACTCTGCAAGATTGTTGGTGATCATCACTAGAGGTGGGGGAAAAGAAAACAAAGAAAAGGGTATATCCATCAAGAAAAAAAGTTAAATCATACATGGCTTAACCTAAAAGTTCCAAGGTTTTAGGAGCAAGGTGAGAGACACTGACTTTCACAGACAAGAAATTGCTACTAAATATGGGATGGGCAATGTGCAAACAAGTACCAATTTAACAATCATAGATGTAGGTTTTCTTTTTCTTTTCGCGGGGGCGGGGGGCGGGGAGGAGTGGGAGGGGGGTGATACACCATGGTTCTCTTTGTAGATGCATGGAAGTTGGTACCTCTTGACAAGACTGGGGAAGATCAGTAACCTTATTAAAGCTGAACCCCTTTGACCACAGTTATCAGGTTGTTTGCTAAACAAAAACTCTCCAACACTTTGTTAACCCATTTATGTATTATTTATGATTGTGATGGAACTTGAAGGTAAATATTTTGCAAACGGAGGAATTTTCAATATGAAGCAATCAATTATGTGGTTGTTTGTTGATTTAGGAGTTTTCTAATCTTCCTCTTGCTCACTCTCTTGGAGCACCCTCAATTCTTTGGGCACTCTGATTAAACTAAGCCTACACTTTAATAATCCAAAAGAAATTAAAAAAAAATGGAGGCAAAAAGCATTTACACATTAATAAAGCTATGAATATAATTATCAACTTTTTTTTCTCCATGTCAGAAAATTCTTATAAATAACAAAAAGGTTTACATTTTCAGACATTGTAACGAGGGTTTGCCGAACCGGTAATAAGTCCTATGCCGGTCAGCGAGCAGGTCGGTACAGTACTAGTTCGGTTAATTGGTAATCAATTTTTTTCAAATTTTTCAATGGTTTCAAGAATAATTTGATACTTTTGATTTTTTTTTATATTTTCTTATGTTTCTATGATTCCGGTATAACCTAAATGATACATCTTGTTGTTTTAAAGTGGTACAAAACATAAAATGATTAGTGAGATGTTAAATGCTACAACAAGCAACATAAAATATCCTAAAATCGACTAGTGAGGTGAAAAATATAAAATAATACAATCAACTATTTATATTTAAAGTACAACATATATATCGATATCTAAAATCTCGTCGAGTGGAGATGCTTCTTGTAGATATCTAAATTATTAGTATAGTCAAAAGGCACATTAGTCTTGTATATTCATAATTTTTTATATTAATTATATATTTTTAATTTTTTTAAATTAAGGCCTATGCCGCTATGCGTATGTTCGCATCAAAACTTGAATAAATGGACACCAAATTTAGCTAGAGAATAGCTTGCATGCCCCTAAATACACTTCTGATTTTATAGTTTTATTTAAATTTTATTTTATTTAATCCAAAAATATATTTTTAAATTTTAAAAATTATATATAATCTAAAAATTAAATATTTTTATGTAATTGTATAGATCATCCATAAATCTATAATATATCATAAAATCAGGCCAAAATTAAAAAATTTGGCATGATCTCTCGATATTTTGCAAATTTCAAAGTATTTTTTGGTGTCCAAAAAAAAAGAGAAAAAATGAGATAGGTGAAAGAAAACATATCTAATTTAAGGTTGGATCTTTCTTCAATCGTATTGAATTAGCATGTTTTTCGCCGTGGAAAAAGAAGGTTATTTGGATAGTTGGGGAAGGCCTGAGAAACCTCTCAGGCCTTCTCAACTTACGTTTAAAACAAAAGAAAGAGAGAGGGGAGGGAGCCATTTCAAAACCGGTCCAACTCTGTGTGAATCGGACGGTTCGCATTGGTTTCACACGGAACCAGCCGGTTCAGACCGAGTCCGTGCGGTTCATGACCGGTTCCGGCCGGTTCCGAAAAAACAAGGTGAACCAACCTGGTCCCCCACTAGGTCGGCTCAGTACAGGTGGAACCAAGCAGTTCGGCCCGGTTAGGCAAATCTGGATTGTAACCATTTTTCAGTTATTTTACTAAGAAACTGTAGGCAAAGGTAGTAAATGGTTTAAAAGGAGTGGTGGGCAGGAAATAAAATGATCAAGTATTTAAAGCACAAGAGGTCCAGAAGGATATGAAATCAAAAACACAAACGGGCCAACAAAGAAAGAAGAAAAAATGATATGATTTGTCAAGAATAATAAGGCAAGAGAAAAGCAATTGCAAGCATAGACCAGCTGAGAAGTGTTAAATGGGCCAAAAAAAAGCTTCATTTACCTGGCCAAGCATTGTAGCTTCTGCTTCTATTCCACCAACTCCCCAGCCAGCAACACCTAACCCGTCGATCATAGTTGTGTGAGAGTCAGTGCCTACCACACTGTCGGGGTATAGCATCCCCCCATTGTTAAACACAACACGGGCAAGGTATTCCAAGTTCACCTACAAAACAACATTTCAGAACTTTATCATGTTAAGATTGCATTTCATAAATTGAACTCTAGAGTTCCAGCATAGCATCAAAATTAGATCAGCTGCTCCACACTCTTCATGATCAATAAAATTCAATTACCTGGTGGACGATACCAGATCCTGGTGGAACAACAAGCATGTTATGGAATGCACTGGATCCCCACTTCAAAAATCCAAATCTTTCCTTATTGCGACGAAATTCAAGTTCCATATTTGCCTGAACAGCATTTTCTGATCTCGCTACATCAACCTGCACTGAGTGATCTATAACAAGATCTACTGGAACCTGCATGCAAAAACTTTCAAGTCTTATGTTGTACCCAAAAGGATAAATAAAACAAAAAATAAATTCATAAGTACCGGTACCGGACCCCGTACCGATGCCGCACTAGATAGGCATACCGAGTGTCGGTACGGTACAGTATACGGTACGCCCGGTACCGACCGGTACAGCATACCATGAGTGCTACCAAACTACACTCTCACTTTCTTGCCACTGTTCTTTAAACCTCTTTTTTATACAAATCACTAATCAAATGTAAGAACTGCTAGCAAACTCGTCTTGAGTTTGTTTTCCCATTTTTAGACTTTCTTGTTTATATGAACTGCTAACAGCATATGTCACCATACCAGGTAGAATAAAAAAATTCTTTTAACTCTGCAATTTTGTACAGACACAATTTCAGGCCAGGTGAATGAGTTGACATGATTGACGAATCAAAGGCTTGTGATGCACCAAATAGCCAGGGTTGTATAGGCATGATGAAACCTATGACCATGTAACCACATCCAATAGCAACTGTTGCACAAACACAGAGATATTCAGGTATGTAAACTCAAGCTGTAGAATGGTGTTTTCTCATGTAGCAGACTTTCATTCTATTATCATTTAAGCTGTAGAATGGTCTCAATGGGTATTCACACACCTTGGAGAGTTGGATGAGGTTCTTAATTTTAAATCAAACATGCAGTTATGTAAATTCCTTTGCATATAAAAGACTTCTCTAGAATGTAAAATCTCAAGGTTGTGGAATCCCAAGGTAATTAGGGTTCTATCTTGACTTAAATTCCATCCAATCCTAGCTTCAAAATAGTTTGAGATAGAATCCTTTTCTGGTAAAGGAGACTGCATTTTAAAGCATTTTAGGATAATTTCTTTAAAAGGTAAATGCAGATTTGTTAATTTAAAAGTGCAATTGTGGATGCAACGAGTATCCCCTCATTGCACACACATATATTATAGTAGGATCAGCGTCTATGTTAAGGAGTTGATGTGTGATATTGAATAGACTAGAACATAGAGAATCAAGAATATAACTTGTTTTCTTACATTTCGGTTTTCAACAATTCAACAACTTACGTGTGTTATATAGTCCAGTTCGTTTGAGTTTCTATCGATGCTGGAACATGTCTAGGTGTGAAAATTCAAAGATTTTGGTTTAATAATATTAATCTTCCATAAATACTTTATAATTTCTGTATTTTAATTACTGTATAGAATTGTTGTTTAACTAGCTCTAACTGTCAACTAATGATAGGAGTACAGGTGAGTCTTCACGACGTAACACACTAGCAACCCCCCATGTTCCCCATTTCATTTAGTAAGATTTAATTCTGCAGAGCCAACAAGCATCTAGGGTAAGCCTTACCATGTTCATAAAGTAAATATTCCTTCTTCACAAAAAACTTAGCTGTCAGCACAGGAAATAGCAGAAACAGTCAGTAAGTCATAAAATAAAAACAATTATGGAAAAATCTATCCATGAATAAGATAAAATGAAGGTTTTGTAATTCATTAACCTTTCTTATTAGTAAAGAAAAAGTATCAAACTAAAGTATCTTTCAACCTAAGAAACAGATACATCATATTAGAACAGACAAGTCCAAGAAAAAAAAAATGCTAGAGCAAATTTCCAAATTGAATATCTGGATTTCTTGGAATTACTTTTAGAATATGGATGTCAAGCAGAGAAAAATAACTTACTAATGGATTGATTTTATTTGAATCACTGCCTAGTTTTTTCATAGCATCCCGCATGCATGCAAGATCAACAACAGCTGGAACACCAGTGAAATCCTGACAGAAAAGATACACAATAGCAGTTTTGTTTAGTTACAGAATGTAAGTTGTATAAGCGAAACCAACCAAGAAGTTCAAGTGAAATTAACTACAGCACTGTCACAAATCCGTTACTCAAAAACAAAATAAGAACTTCACGACAAATGAGACAAATTTGCTGGATTGTCGAAAATACAAATATGGAAACAAAAGAAAGCAAAATATCAAATATAGCAATAAATGAAGCATGAAAACCCGTAAGGAAAAGAAGAAAGACATCAAACAGCTCGATAAAGATGATACAATACAATAAGAGTTCAGAGTTTTGTAGACTTTCTGTTAAAATTTATATTTCTCCCGCGAAAAACATGAGAAAAACGAAAATATAAGATTTGCAAAGGGGAAAGAGGCAACTTAACAAACAGTAATGAAATTTGGTTTGAAGAATAAAAATTTCAAATTGAAGCAGAGTAATACGATCTACTAAACTAGTAAAAATTAAGAGTACTCTGAATTGAAAATGCTCTAACATTTGCAAGGGAAAAAAAAGATCAAGTGGAGAGGGGCAAGCACCTGAAGCAGGACACGAGCAGGCTTGAAGGGGATTTCGACTTGCTTGGGGGAAGTGTTCTCCCAGTCCAAGATCTTCTCCACATCCTTCCCCGTGACCTGGAACTCATCGCAGTTCCGGATAGCCGATTCCAAAAGAATCCTTATAGAATATGGAAGCCGATCTAAAACACCAGCACCACCATTTCCCAAATTTGCACAGTATCAGAAGAATATCTTCCTTTTTGCAAAAGAAAAGAAAATAAAAGCTCAGAACGCCAAAAATCCATCAAAAGACTCACCAATCCGAGGATCATTCAGCGCCGGCAAGCTGTAGTACTTCCCGAACTCACCTCCCCCAGGCTTGGGGAGGGACGTCAAGATGCTCTCGTATGCGTTCCTAGTGGCTATCAATCAACAAACACATCAAGAACCGAGAAGGCATCACAACAGATCAGATCTAACGCTGATCAGAGCCAAGAAAGAGCTCCAAGATAAAAAGAGAGACTCGATACCCATGGTGGTGAAGTGGCGTTCGAAGCGCTCGGCGCCGGTGGCTGAGTAGCGGATCTGAGCCCGGTGGCTGAGCGGCGACCGCCAGTCCCCGAAGTACCGAGCAAACGACGAGAACGGCGCCGGCGAATACGGAGACGGAGGAGGAGAAGGCGATCTAGGGGGAGGGTTTGACGGAGAGGGAGGAGGGGAAGAAGGAGGCGAGGTTAGGTGGGAAGAAGACTTGGCGGCAGCGTAGAGGGAGGAGAGGCGAGAGGACGATGATCGGGTGAGGGCCCCAGCTATCAGAGTCATGAGGCCAATATATAGCCGGTTCGGTTGGTGGGGATATCGGGCGTAAGAATAACGGGAATAACTGGAATAAATTCAACGGGAATAACGACGGAGAAGAGAAGGAATAAGAGAGAGCGAGGCGAGAAGGGCCGGAGTGGGGTGGTGCTGCTTATAATAACGGGGTGGGGGGAATAGAGAGGGGAGGTGACGCGTGGCGGGAGCGCGCTTCGTGGTTCGGCGATCCCCTAAACCGCCGGGAAGGTCATCACGCCGCCCCCGAGCGCTGCGTTGTTATTAAAAAAAACTGAGACCCGACAAATCCCCAGCATCGAAGGATACTTTGGGTCCATGATGCGTGGGTCCCGGTCTCACTGAGAGTGCAGAACTGGGTATTCATTTATTGGTGTGTTGGGTGTTATCATCCTGGGATCTGGTCACCTCGGGAACAATGCAACGAGGGCGAACAAGAATACCAAAGCAGGAACCGTAGATACCTCGTATTACATGATTGTGTGTGAATCCCCAATAGACAGATGACACGTGGTATTGGATATGGATGAATAATTGGGCCCTAAAACAATTTCCCCGGCAAGAGTGTCGACGGTGGGGGCCACTTGATATCTGACGTGGCTGCTGGTGATGCGGCGCCGGCCGGTATTTCGTGCTCCGACACGTCTCCTCATGTGATCTCTCCTCCGGTGAAATGGCAATTATTCGAGGAGATTGATAAATGCGCAATATGCGCCCATTCTGTCTATATTTCCTTCTCCAAAAGAAGGGTAAGCATAAGAGGAGTTCGAGTGAAATTTGGTGTGACGACATCAACAACTCCGCCCGTCTATGCAGGATTTTTTTTTTTTTTTCTTTACAAAGATGGCTGGTGCACTTTTAACATAAATACATCCAAAGACGTCAAAAGAAAAAAGTCAAAAGATAATAAATCACGGAGCACTCTTTGCAACTCTTCTCTAGCAACCCATAGACCCAGAGTAGATAGTCATATACGAGGTCATTCAATTCGCAGCTCTATTGTTTTTTCTATATAGTCTGAAAAGTGACTTCTCCATCTACCATGGCCTGAATATCTCAAAACAATGGGCACCCAACCACGCCGTCGGTGCCCACTGAATCCAGCCAATCACCGTTGCTGAGTCATCTTCGAATAGAACTGCGTTGTCCGTAGAACATGCCGGGCTCGACACATACTAGCTCAAGCTGTAGTTAACTCTGCCACCATGTGTTTCTTCTCATTTCGATATACTTTGAACCGTTTGCTTCAAGAGATCATAATGGTTCACCATACCTTGGTTATACCCTTGCTTGTACCTAAAAGGGAAAGAAAAGAAAAGCAAAAGGCACCATATCAAAATTATGCATTTATTAATAATGAATATTTAAACAACAATTGGCAAATAACCTTTATATCAGCATTATACAAGAGAATGATAGTCCTTATTAGATATTTTAACTGTTCATTGAAATAAAATAGCATACAATGCTAGTAGTTTTTCATTGTTCTCTTCACTGTAACAACAAAAAAAGCTATTATAGCGCCGAGCAAAAGCAAATTATTATTTCCAAAGACAGCAATAGATGTGGTCAGTTGTTTAATACAATACAACAAAGTTTAAGCATCAAATTCGTTAGGCCTTTACAGCGTCTCCATGCCAATTTTCTATCAAGAGCCTAGTATTGTTGATTGTCTAGTTGATTTTTTATTCAATAAAAGACCAAAACACCCTATCAATAAGAATTTCAAAAACACTCAAAATTGTTAATTAATGACGAGTAAATCAAATTTGTAAAAAAAATCATGGAGAAACAATTATGACTTTGGTATTGAGAAATAAATCAGCACTAGCCAATTTCGGTAAAATAGAGCACTTTTCAATTTAAAAACATGTTAAGTTTCGTGTTCCCACAAAAATGCTAGATTCTTAAAATAATAATTGATGCTACTGGAATCCACATTGAGAAGCTGAGGTCGATCTAAAATTGAGGTAAAGAGGTGAGGTTGGTAAGCTAGGCTTCAAGTTTAGAAGTTTGGTTGGAGAATTGGTAAAAAAGAGTTGATGGCGATTGAGCTCGAGCTTAGACAGAATGATTCGCCTGACATCACTTGATTGACCTAAAAATAAAAAAGGAAGTCCACTTATGGGAATGTGTCTGGCAGGAGACCCTTTGATGATTAAGTCAACCAAATTCTAGAAAAACAATGAAAAGTTTGAGAATGATGGAGTTTTGAGAGAGAGAATGGATGAAAAAATATGCTTGGAAGTCTCTCGGCCATCTTCTTACTAACATTGATGGGATGTGCCTTAACTGATCGATAATTATTTCCATATGGCACACATAGAAGATAATAATTGCTCTGATCGTGCAGTAACGGCCGAACTACCCAGAAGGGCTATACCCGCTCCTCAATTGGTGGGATCGTGGTTGTGCCTTTAATGGGCATTAACCGTCTTTAAATAGATTTGAATGGGAGACATATATTATGGCTCTTCTCTGTTGATCGATTGGATCAGACCAACATTTCAGCCAATACTAAGGTTAGGTTGACTTTGGCCAATACTGAGGTTGGGTTGATGAATATACACCACATCAAAAATAATTCATGGTTCCATAGTTTTGAAAAAACCTAATCCTGTTGCTTGCATATGAAAGATTCATTGACAAGTTCAAATATGACCAAACAAAATATCCTCATCAGCTGTTAATGTAAGATTAAAAATCGATAATAATTACATAACTATTTAGTTATTAGAACCTTGCTTTAAATAAATATCCAGTTTAATACATTGTTTTTTTTACAAAAATCTGATATCAAATGGATTGACCTCACCTAGGTCCAGAAGCAAGTCCGTGAGACTGGACTTTTTAAAGAAATAGAATGTTGCATGTGCAGCGCACGTGGCCGAGCAGGGAGGAATCAGGAACCAATACGAAATACCATTAAAAAAACGAATAGCGAATGAAAAAAGACGTGCGTAGAAATAAGAATGAAATAGATTTCAAGCGAAATAAATGATTCAATGATCTGATCAAATATTATAATAATACTTATTATAGTATGGTTCGAGAGAAAGTAGTAGGATCCACTCGAACACTACAGTGGAAATTTGTTGAAATGCCACAAAGAGAAGGGGAAGAGAGAGAGGGAGCGAGAGATGCGGAGAAACGCCTCGCTAACTGATAGGCAATGGGCGTGGACTCTTTGTAGTTTGCAACTAATCTGGATAAGTCTATTCTAATTCCTACTAAGAGTCTGTATAGATGGTTGAGCTGAAAATCTTATTAGATTTATGAATTAGAACAATATAACCAGCAAAATCATATGATTACAATTTGGATTAAACCTATATTTATAAGTATCAAAGAATAACTTTGGACTAGACTGGCTCGAATCCCTTAGCAGTAAAAAAAAAAACATCAGCACCAAATTAGACGAATGACCGACCTCGAGTTTAATCATGTAGTGGGAATAATCCTAACTAAAGTAAAGTATTAGGATCCATCACTCTAATGTTCTTGTTCATTTCTGGCAGTTTGAAATCGGTGCAATACATGTAAACAGATGAGTTTTAATCAAGATCTGGTTATTCCGAGAATGCTTTAGCAACTACCCTATCAAGAATGAAAAGTTGATGTTTAACATTTTTAGCATATATATATATATATATGGCAGTATTGAAGCCTTTTAGTCCATGATTTTGGATCTTAGCCTTGATGAGAGCTTGTGGAGCTGGTTGTCCTTTTCAATGGTGAGTGAATAAGAATGAAAGTAGATCGGATAATATTCATTCTAATTTATTTTCGTATCTGAAACTATCCATATATGGATAGAAATTTGAGCTTCCGACTAATATCCGTATCCGTATTCATATCCATCAAGAAAGGTGGATATGGATAGACAACTATTCTATCCGTATCCGAATATCCAATTCCATTTGTAACCCACTCATGAACTTTTAAGAAAAATAAATGACTACATTAACATACTATTAACTTGATTTATCATATACTTAGTAATATCTTTAATTTTATGGTTATAAAATTTAATTATTTAATTTATATCCGTATTTATATCTATACTTTTGGCATCTGATTTGTATTCGTACTTATTTAAAACAAATATGAATATGAATTTTTGCATCTAATTAACATCCATATCAATATTTGTATTCATCAAATAAATAAATATAGATGCAGATACTAATATATGATCTGTATCAAATCAGACTTTAGCCTTCCTGGTGAATGCATCACAATCCTCCTTGTGGAATCTCATCACCTTCTAGAATTTTGGGATTTCATAATCACAGTCTTCTTCTTAATACTAGAACTGTTGCATATGTATTTGCAAGTATCCATTTGCCTTGCTTGCATCTAGAAATTGCAACTATAGTTTCTGGTTTTGATTATATGGTGCGGAGAGGATGTCTACAGTTAACTCAGTAAGTTTACCTTCATCAATGTTATTATATTACATTATTTATAATATAATACAACATAAGATAATATATCATAACATAATACAATATAATATATAATACAATATTATAATATTATATTAATGCATTATTATATTATACTAAATTATATTATATTATCATATGACATGATGTAGTTGATTTATTAATGAATAAGAAATAATATTGTTTAGACAAGTGAATAAATTCACCTTGAAGCAAACAACATTTAATTATTAGAGCTATAAAACAAGCTTTTATTTTACCTTTTTTGTCTTCTTATGATAATAACAAATAATTTGAGAGAGCCAAGCCGATCTAAGATGGTCCTAAAACCAAAAATAAACAAACATACTCCTTGGTTCACTCCAAACTCCAATGGAAACTCAAGACTAAATTATGATATAATATTCTAATCTAATATATAATATATCATAAGATATTACAATAATACAATATAATATAGAATAACATAATAATCTAATATATAATGTAACATAGCATAACACAATGTCAAAATTTATTTTATGATATTATTCTGTACAATGGTAAATAATTATTATTGATAACATTATATATCATAATACTTGTTATCATATTATTATAATAACATTTATTATATCTGTATATAGTCATGTTATAATAATTATACTATATTATATTTTAACTATGTAAAATACTATTGCATTACTATATGATATGATTTTAATTTCTAGTCCTTTGAGGTTGCATTCGATGTCTGCATCTTGCAATGCGGTTACATTTCTGGATATAACAAGGTCTTTAAATGCATCGATAAATATAGCCATTCCGATTTTCAGTCCAATTTTATCAATATTGTCGCCGATTATGCCCACAAACCGAAAGGTACCCTAAACTATGAAAGACCGTGGATGAAGCGAGGAGTCTAAGCTGACTCCACATGATAATGCCCGAAAGACAACCTTTTATTTAATTTAAATCATAATTAATCCCAAAAATCAAGAATCAACAACATCATTATCCTGTTACAATTGATTTGCGAACTACTATTCTTTATTCAGTAGCAGCTGTTATTAGCTTAGATTTCCCTGAATTAGGATTCTAAAAATAATAATGCGAAGATTGCTGTTTGCTGCCTTAATAAAAAGCAACAAAAAATAATGGCATTGTTGCCAATATTACTGTTTATTGAATACAATATTATCTATGATTGGTACAAATATTTAATCTAAAATATTTTAGGTCAACCACCTGTCATTATAATAGATGTTATTTAGAATTAAACGATGTTTGATGCTGAGAGATGGGCGCCAACCACCTCATCAATCAGCTACTGGAGCTTGATGTTAGATCTTAAAATTTGTGCTCTTGATATTCTTATGGGACCGACTTCCTTTGAAACTGTTATAATCACTAATATAATGTTACTAATGGCTATTATTGTTTGAACTATTTTGTCAGCTGATTAGGGTTGGCAATCCTGACTTGAACCCGTACACTTGGCCCAGCTCAACTGGTTTAACCCAACTTGGATTCATGGGTCAGATATGGTTCAGCTAACCTTGGTCGGACAAATTCGGACTAAGTTCGAGCCAAAATCATTCGAGCCATCAGGTTATTGGGACATCTATAAGATCACTTTTATAAAAATAATATTTCCAATGCGTAATGGTTAAAATAATATATGAATATGGTCATAAAACATAAAAAGGAAGCCTTCAACCATATATGTCAGTTTCATCTAAATATCTTTGAGAATCACCTCCGATCTAGCAAGAATGATTTATGTTTTGCTTGATGTATAACTTGTTTCTTAAGATCGAGAATCCTCTATAATGCACGGTTTGCAATGTAGAGTGCTGGTGCCTAAAGGCCGTCATTAGAAGATGGATGGCTATCAACACTATCTTGTTTAACAAACATTCATCTTCTACTATTGATTACCGTAAAGTAGTCTGCAGTGGAAATCGTGCATCGTAGAGGATCTTTGTTAGTTTCTAAAAGGCCGAGAGGCGCAATCCCTGCAAATTAAAACTTTTAACCCCTTCCATTATTATTATTTTTTATTATTATTTTTGTTTTGGCGGGTTCAACACACAATGCATGTATGAATACATCCAATAAAATCAAAAAATACAAGCTCACGGAGTGTTTGTGACAGCTTCCCCTCTCTTGACCACATGGTATACTCTGAGTGGTGAGCCGCGTAGGCAGCCATCCAATCGGCCGCCCCGTTGGCCTCTCTAAATATATGCTTGGCTTGGAAGGCCGCTCCATTCCTAGTCATCACCTAAATATCCTAAATCAGGAGGTGGCCCGTGCTCTCGCGACCCGTTCATTATTTACCAACACCTGTTGATGCCGAACCAGATCCGGGAAGAATGATTGCGGTGGTAGAAAGTAAGAGAAGAGGAAGAAGAAGAAGAAGAGAAGTAGGAGAAGGAGGAAGAAAAGAGAGGAAAACGTGGGGGAAAGAAAATGCTTAATTCTTCATTAACCCCTAATCATGAAAATAGTTTCCAATATATAGGGCCAAAATACACAATTTGCATAAATCTCCTTACATAGAAATAAATCCTAATAAACCCACAAATAATACAACTAACCCACAAATAAGCCCTAAAATGCAAATAAGCCCAGAAATAAAATAAACCACAAATAAATTCTAAAATGCAAATACACCCAGAAATAAAAATAAACAAATATGCAAATAAGATGCGGACCTAGCTGATGTCCCCATCAACTCCTCCCGGGTGGAAAAAACTCGACTCCGTCGAGTGTAGATCTGGCCGGCTATCGTACTGCTCCAGAAGATCAGGGTCAAGGCGCTGCAACTCGGCTCGCGAAATCCACGTCACATCTGATTCGGGTCGACCTTTCTACCGAACAAGGTAACGTTGGTAGCTTCCTCTCCTGGTAGATATAACCTGCTCATAAAATATATGTTCTATGTGTTCTCTGCGTGCATGAAACTATGGAGGTGGAGGCTCAATAGCAGGTACTAGATCAGGGTGATCAACAACAGTGGGTGTATCAACAAAAGGGTCAGAAGGAATGAATGTTGATTTCTTGTATGGAACTAAATCTTCAATATTAAATGTCGCACTAATCCCATAGTCTTCAGGAAGATCTACAACATAAGCATTCGAACTGATTTTCTTTAGGACCTTGAACGGTCCCGCACCACGAGATTGCAACTTTTTGAACGTTTCTGAAGGGAGTCGTTCAGGTCTAATTCTTACCATAACATAATCACCTACATTCAATTCTTTATAACGTCTGTGCAAATCAACAAGTGATTTATATTTTAAGTTATTAGAGCGAATACGTTTGCTGATCTCCTGATGCAATGAATGCAAGTGTGAAGCAAATGATTGTGCAGACTCAAAGACTCTATGTTGATGAGACATGGGAATCAAGTCTATGGGTTGCCTAGGTTTATATCCATTCACCACTTCGAAAAGACTCATGCCTAAGGTCCTATTGACCGAACTATTATATCCAAACTCGGCAGTTGGTAACATGAGATCCCAAGTCCTAGCATGCTCACCTACCAGACATCTTAAAAGATTCCCTAGACTTCGGTTGACAACTTCTGTCTGGCCATCAGTTTGGGGATGATAGGCAGAGGAAAATTTTAATTTGGTACCCATCATGTGCCAAAGAGTTTTCCAAAAATAGCTCATAAATTTAACATTCCTATCGGACACAATAGATTTTGGGAGGCCATGGAGCCTAACGACTTCGTTAAAATAGAGTTTCGCAATCCTAGAAGCATCGGAAGTCTTAGAACATGGGAGAAAATGAGCCATTTTAGAGAACCGGTCCACCACTACAAAAATGAAATCGTGTTTGGTCGAAGTACGTGGAAGCCCTAACACAAAATCTATGCTAACATCTTGCCACGGACAATCAGGAACAGGTAGTGGAGTGTAAAGCCCAGTGTTCTGTTTACGTTGTTTGGCTAGTTGACATGTGCGACACTGAGCGACAATTTTGGCCACGTCTCTCTTGAGACTCGGTTAGAAGAAACGTCTTTCCACCATTTCAATGGTTTTATCTCTCCCGAAATGCCCAGACAGTCCTCCAGCGTGTACTTCCCATACTAGGAAATCTCTCAATGAGGTTTGAGGAATACACAATCTGTCGGAGCGAAAGAGATAATTATCTTGTAAAAAGAAATCATCTTGTTCTCTCTCTACTCCATCTCGTAGGATCATGTATACATCACTAAAATCAGGACATGTGGTATATTGTTCCCTAATCCTTTGAAAACCAATTACTTCAGTGCTCATCACGGATAGGAGGAAGATCCGTCGACTGAGCGCATCAGCAGCCTTGTTCTCAACTCCAGCTTTATGTTTCAGCACAAAAGTATAGGAGGAAGAGAAGAGAGGAAAACGTGGGGGAAAAAAATGTTTAATTCTTCATTAACCCCTAATCATGAAAATAGGTCCCAATATATAGGGCCAAAATACATAATTTGCATAAATCCCCTTCTACAGAAATAAATCCTAATAAACCCACAAATAATACAAATAACCCACAAATAAGCCCTAAAATGCAAATAAGCCCAGAAATAAAATAAACCACAAATAAACCCTAAAATACAAATACACCCAGAAATAAAAATAAATAAATATGCAAATAAGATGGAGACCTGGCTGATGTCCCTATCATCTGTCTAACTCCGTTGGATCAAGCTTATGCAAAAATGATAGCTTTCTGCGTCACGCGCGACCCGTTCCCCAAATCTTAGAATCGAACCACTTCCGACTTAACCTGACTCAATACACTGCACGGGGAATCTTATGGGCCGGACGGGCCCATCTGCAAACCCTAATTGGCTTGGGATCCCTTGGATATGGCAATCCAACGGACCAGGTGAAACGATGACGGTCGTAAGAGCAAAACAAGAGGACTCCCTTCTATTTATGCCGTCGGTTCATCTTCTTCTTAGGTGAGAACGAAGTCGCCGCCTTTCATATTCTAGGGAGAACTCAGTTCGCCATCCATGGTGTGGAGGCTCCCATAACTGAGCGGTTGAAACTTGGAATCAAGGAAAAGCTCAAAGGATTGCTGGTAGGCTGCAGATCTACACGGATTTCGTTGGTAAGCTGTCGCTTGTCAATGCTCTGTTTCGTTCATGGGATTCCGACACCTCATGAAGTCAATCTTAGTACTAATAACGTCAAGGGAAGGCCGGGGATTCAAGCGTGTGCCAGGATGTTGTTTGGATGGATACGGAATAAAAGAATGGCAGAATAATTTGTTTCGTATAGGAATGAGAGGAATCGGCATATCATTTATCATGGAATATTCCTCCATGAGTCATCTCTCTACAAGAAAGATGGGTCGAAGTTTTTGTGCATTCACCGAGATACCCACCTGTTGCTGCAAACCAAGCGAGGATCAAGAACCAAAAATCTTAAATAAACACAGAAGATGGTCAAAAAAAAGATGAAGAAGCAGAAGATTATTTTATTTTTGGCTTTCTTATGCTTAATCTATGGAGATTACACCATCCTATCTCATGTAGCTCTCTTATTATTTCTTGCTAATTCTAAAAGACTTTGTTTTATGGATCACTGGAGTTTTTGTTTAGAGAAAAGAAGACATGTTACAATGGAAGATTTATTAGAGATTATCTTATTAAATTGTATGAATATATTTTTTGCTAAATTACACATCAATTTATTTCAAACTAAAATGCAAAGTGCACCTAATAAGGAGACAAACATGCTAGAGCATGAACAATTAATGCAATAATAGAGGTGAATGACCTGGAGAACATATTTACTCCTTAAAGCTTTACTGAAAATTGAGGGCATATTTAGTTCTTGAATCTTTGTGGGGCAAAATGTCTAAGGCACTTTGGTTGAAAATTGAAGGCATTTTTAGTTCTTGAATATTTGTGGGGCAAAATATCTAAGGCACTTTTGGTCAAAATGTAATTCAACATGTCTAAATTATAGCATGCACGAGCCTGAACCTGATAGATCAGCAAAATATTCAACTGGTTTCTTGTGGTGTGGTTGTTCATTGCATCAGCAGTAGCAATATTTTTGCGAATATATATATATATATGTTCATTCAATATGACTGGGAGGCGGCCTGCATCATCCATATTCAATACAGTCAAGGTTTTTGTCCAGAAAACTGTAAATCTAAAAAGAGCCAGCACTGGTTGATATTGGTTCTTCTTCTTCTTCAGGCTAGCATGAAGGCGTTGCCACTTCTGGAATTTGTAAGAATTGACATTTGTGGTGCGAATCCTTTCTGTCTGCTTATCAAAATGCTAGTTAGTTTATTGGCGTTGATCACTACTCATCATGCAGTCTAGTCTGAAATGTTGATTTTATATTCGTTATCCTTTTACGAACTTGAGAGTACTGAATATATCAAAATGCTATTGATTGATGTTGATCACTACTTGTTGTGCAGTCTAGTCTGAAATGTTAGTTTTGTATTCGTTATTTTTTAGGAAGCAATATATATTGCATGTATTGCTTTTTCATTTTATTTTTTGGATTTGTATACATCCCTTGTTTGATAGATTAGCATCTAAAATCTGTAACTGGAGATAAAGAGAAAAATGTGCATCAGTAAAGAAGAAAAACATACTGATTTATCTCCATTTCCAATGAAAAAACCATACTGATTAATCTCCCTTTCTCATGTCCGCTGTTGGTTTTAGCTATACTAAGAAGGTTGAATTGTGAGATAAGTTCAATGCAGTCGGTGGTCTCCAATTTATTAACTTTTCTTGCTATTTTTCCCTTTCTTGATCACTAGATCATCTACCATTCCAAATGTAAGAGTTTTTCGATAGCCTAGCTACAGGGCAGGTTGTGATTGGTTCATGCTACTGATGTCAAATGGACCTGCATTTAGTACAACCATGCGAACTATCCCAACTCTATCCAATTTTTAATGCGCAGTGCTGCCTTAATGTGGCAAACTGGCAATCTCATACAAAGAAATCAAATTACTTATGCGTAATTTTCCTATTTTACACAAAGAAATCGAACTACTTATGCTAATTTTTATACTGCTTCTCTCTTTGGTCGCTTGCATGGTACAAGTCCAAACTGAGGCAATAGGGAAGTTCTGTGCCAGTTATGTGACTGTTTATGTGGATTTCTTTTTCCTTTGATTGCCAAATTACTTTTGATCTTTGACGAAGGTGGACATTGGTACCACATAATCTGTGTATATAATCATATCATGCTTCATCACCAAAGACCTGATTGCATGGCACCGAGGGTTGTGTTTCGTATATATGCAGGCTGTTCGCTAATCGAGTAATAACAAAACAGAACATACAGAAAATTCAAAACAAGTGAGTTTTACAAAGATGATTGTTTGATTGCTTTTCATGATACCTGTTTTGCAAAAACAGACAGATCATTAACAAGGAAATGAGTTTTACGAAGAACAAATCCCTCCCATTATTCATAAACCCCCTTTTCCAGTAGACTGATGTTTATGGTTGTTTGTTTTACAAAACCTCAGACAATAGTGCACATGGCTGCACTAATGTTTGAAAGATTACTATTTCTGACCATGTGATTTGCATATGCAAAGAAATATGGATTGTTGTGATCTATGACAAATATCTTTTAAAATTTATTTTGATGATAATTGCACTCACAGTTTGGTTGCTTTTGGAAGAAATATGGACATTTTTTTTAAAATCTTTGGTACCTTGGTCCACATCTATCTAGCAGTTCCTTTTCATGTCAGATCTTTTTATATATATTTTTATTTATAAGGTGGTATAGTATCTTTCAGAGAGTGCGAACTCAAGAAGAACTTTATATCATCATAGCTTACTTGTCAAAAGGGTAAGCTTATTTATAGCAAGTAGGCGAAGATGTTACAGAGTCGATGAGATGGACAATGTGCCTTCAGGTGTTGTTTGATTGCTTCAGAGGCTCATAACATAGTTCGAAGTGTAAAAACAATAAAACAATAACTAATTCTACAAAGTTGTGTGGATCATTATTCTTGTAAAAGCAAAGAGTTCTGACTGATGATAAGGTGACAGAAAACTGTTTTCAAACAGGCTGTATCTGCGCACTTATTAACTTCGTCAATTAAGCAACTACTTGGATATATATCGAAGAGTTGAGCAAGGATATTGTTTTTAGTTTCTTTTTTGTAAAATTTCTTCCAGGATGGTTTCACAACCAGAAATGAATCTGATGAAAGCAGGAGTTAATTTGTTTTTTCATTTACCTTGAAATCTGATTTTCTTTTTAGAAATCGGTTTCCTTAAAACTCAAAAGGCTACTGAACAGTTGCATAAAAGATCTTAGATTGATTGACCTGAAAAAAAACATAGGAGAGGTCATTGGAATTTGCTGAAACGATCATACTTCAAATCCAGCTACTATTGGTTGCTCTACTTTAATTATAAAGACTTGCTCCTATATAACTAATCGCACAGGATCAACACTATGGGATCGTAGGATACATCTTTTGTTTGCTGATTCCTACGGATGTGCTTATACTTGTTTGGTTTAATTTATCTGATTTACCTAAAAAGAATTATGAGACTTGCTCGAACATGTCATCAACCATAGCTTTCCTCACCTTGAAGATAATTTTCTCCTCAACCTAAAGTAATCATGAGGAATCATTCAATGCAGGGACCTACCTACTTGTCGAAATCATTATCCTTATCTAGGTTGACTTCTTTAAGCCTGAAATTTCTGCATCCCAGAATGCTAGAACTGATGGAAAGGTTCCTAGAAAACCAATCTGAACTATTTTTCGCATAGATAACTAGGGTTTAACAAAGTTTTGGACTAAGTATCATTACTTGTGTCGGAGCCCTTTAAGAAGTTTTGGGCTTGAGTAAGAGATGGGACTCACTTCCTTTTCTCCTTTTCTCCTAGCAGAAATTTAAACAACTTACACTCCTCTTTTCCACTGAAGAGGTTGCTGGGGTTCTCTACTTCATCTCCACTGCCCTCCTGGAGAATAAAAATCTTTGCTTGATCCTCCTGAAGTTGTGATCCTCCAGCACCTCACTTGATTGGATCGGCAGTTCAACATCTTTCAGAGTTTGATGGCGCATACGAGGATCGACGGGTTGTGCATCTTCTGATGTGGAGTTGTGTAGCTCTTTGATTGGATCTTATCAAATTACTAGAAGCTCAAGGCCACCAACTTTGGGCGATTTAGAAAATTACTAGAAGAAATTTAGTTTGTGAATTATCACAGAATTGGGATGTAGAAACTGAATTGGCAGGTATGAAAATTCATTATTTGATAATTGGAGGGAGATTTCGAGACTTGACATTTTAAAAATCTGGGAAGCTTAGAAAAAAATCATTTAAAAATTTTAATAAGTAAATTCAGAAATATATTTTAATGAAGTGGACATGTGAAAAAGGAATTGATTTATTTTTCCGTAATTGACCATTACAATGAGTTATGGGATCATTTATGCAATATTTTACTACCGACTCAAAAGGATGTTGCATTTCTGTGAAAATTTTGATTTTTTTGTTGCCCAAGAATTTATTCTTTAGTGAATGTTAGATTCAAAGTCATAATTGGTGCCTCTAGTGAGGTTTCGCAAATAGATTTCAACACCGTTGCTTAGAAAGATTTATACTACCACGAATATAACTAGTTATTTTTAAGATATAAAATATTTGAGATTGGTGTTCTTGCTGATGCTTAATAAATATATTTCAAGATCGGTGATTATAAAGAAAATTATATAAAAATAAAAAAAACTAGTTTTTTAAGATTTAAAAGATGTAAGATTGATGTTCTTTTTGAGATTTCATAAAAAGATTTAAAGATTTGTATTTCTGAAGAATAATCTTTACCAGAATTAATAAACATTAATAAATAAGATAGTAAAGACAGTAGTGTTACACCAGAGGTTTAAGAGGAATGGAGGTGCAATGCTTTTACTTATTTGATATTATTCTAAAATTATAAAAATACTTTTCATTTTAGTTATATCTTTGATATCCTTTGATTTAGTTCTTCTTCCACTATTACTTTCTTTCTCTATTGTTCTTCTACTTTATGTACAAATGTGGGATAAGGGGCCCTGCACTTATATAGGATAAAACATATAAAGGTTCTCTTTCCACTTGATAAATGATTGTAAAGAAAATTCTTTAGCATAATATGAAGAGCCAAGATTTTTAGTCTTCTTCGGTGGAGTGAAAAAAGGGGAACAATTCTGAAAATGTGAGCAAAATAGGGTTTTTAGGTTAGCCATGATGAAAATATGTCATATGCATTATGCACATAAAATGCTAAAAGAAGTATACTTTATGTTTCTCACTACTATTATCATTCAAGAAATAATTCAGAAGAATTAACTACTAACACATGCTTGCTAAAAGTCTTTAAATCATATTCAAGCCAATATTATTCCATTGACAAAAATAGCTTCCTTATATAAATTCTACAATTCTACATATCCCCTTGTCTCATGCAGGAAGCAGATGTTAATTAGAATACTTACGCTACATTGTAATAATAAATACCATAGAACTGTAACGTTATAATCTTTTATTAGTTAAAAAAAAGGATTTTAAAGAGTTCTTGTTAACCTATTTATTTTTCTAGAAAAAGATGCAACCACTCATCAATATTTTATTAAGCTCAGGAAATGTAGTATAGAAATAAGGCAATTAAAAGTAGCAAAATAATCGTCATCACTTCTAAAGTTTGGTAAAACACTAAAAGATCTATGCTTTCAACTGGATTTATCTTCATTAATCATCAAGATATCAGATTTAGTAATAATTCTTAAAATTTTAGAATTTCTCCCTTTCTGGATTTTTCACCTAATACTAGCCACTAATATGTCCCAACCATGTGTAAGAATCCTTCAAATCAATAAGCTTTTTCTTCTTTCATCATTTTGTAAAGGTTACACCACTAAGTTTGATAAAACTAAAACATGTTTACCTTGTCTTTCTTTCGCTAATAACATTATAATTGGGTGATTAAATATTTCTCAACTTTATCAAGTAAGTGAAGAACACTTTAAAACCTTGCGATGTGGTTTTCCCAAATAAAAACCTTCTCTTATACTGCTAGTAATATGGTCTTGCAAGTTGCAATGCATCACACTCATCGACAACACTCAACACCTACCAATTGAATAAAATGGGTCGCTCGAGTAATCTTTGTGTCACGCCCTTTTTATTCTTCATCTTTTTGAAGGTATTTGTGATCTTCTTCTATCACAAGAACTTGAACTACCATTTTTTACTTTAGGAGAAGATATATGATTTGATGGATACCTCCCATGTTATTATCTTATGTCTTTTAAGATCAAACTTCCTTAATGCAAGACCTAACAATGTTGCATTTAGAAGATGCTAGCAAATTTACAAATTTTGCCTTGAGATTGGATCTGCTTTTGTTGGTGTCGGTGTGCTACCTCCATTATTTAGTAGCACAAGACTGCCAATGGACCCATCCACCAACAAAGAAAATTAAAAAAGAACACCATAAAACCTGCCACCCTGCAAATCAGCTTACCTTTTTTTAAATTTGGAATGAGGCAACTAGCTAAACCATCATTTCACATGGAGACCTACAAATATATTATATTTATATTTATTATTATTGTTATTATTATAGCTCCTCCTCCTCCTATTATTAGAGTAAATTACAGCAATATCTCTTCAAATTTGGATAAGCAAACTCTAAAATTAACTTTTCTTTAATTCGATATCATAAATTATTTTTTTGTTACAATGTGGTTAAGTTGTCCATTCATTCAACGTGGTTAATAGATTGTGAAACATATCTGTACTCTGACACTGTTAATAGATTGTGAAAAATATCTAAATTATTCAACAACTTCTTATAAATGAGATTTTCTTTGTTTTCTGACCCAATGATTGACCCAAACCAACAAAACCTGTCTTCCCATCACAACAACCGCCGCCACTAGCGTAACAAGAGGCATCATCGACGCCACGGCAACAGTCGCAATCACCATCTCCATCGCCCCAACAGAAGCCGATCCCAGCACTTGCTTTCAAATTTTTCATTTCTTTCGGACCTCTTTCAAGTTTTTCTTTTTCATTTGAGCAACTAAAAGAATCGACGGATCAAGCCTCCCCGACAATCGTGCGAAGAGAATCGGGCTGAGCTGGATTGCTATATCTTGAGGATGAAATCGCTACAAACCTGTACGTAGGGGCCGAATTACATTCTTAGAATGCTGTATATTACACGCCTCGATCCTCGCAAATTTTTTTTTTCAATCTTCTAATTTTATTCTAGTAAATTATTCCTTTATAATACTTGTATAAAATAAAGATATAACAATTTCAAGAAAAAAATACTTTTCTATAAGAATGTGATTTTGATTACACTAATAATTGCTATTTAATCATTTATTAAATTTAATTTAATTGCATAGGACTAAATTTGGTTTTTATTATATAGAATTAGAAAGCTGTAAAAGTTTTTTTTTCTCTACTTACAAAAATCAGTCATTTTAAGAAAGTCATATTGCTTTAAAAATTGTGCAAACAAATTTTTGCAACTTTAAAAACCGTACAGAAAATTTTCTGCATATTTAAAATCTTTGCAAAATTTTCTACATATTTGAAAATAGTGCGGAAATTTTCTGCAGAATAAAAATCTGTGTAAAAAATTATTGTATCTTTAAAATCCGCGTAGATTTTCTACAGCTTTAAATTTTATGCATATTATATTTTGCATATTTAAAATTTATACAGAAAACTCTTGTATTTTTAAAAGTCGTGCAGAAATTATTGTTGCTTTAAAAATTGTGCATATTGTTAGATGTTCTCAAAATACATACTATTAGTTTGAAAAATGTGCAAAATTACAAAGCTATATTATTTGTTATATTTCTTAGTGTTGTTATCTAATTGTATTGATATTGTTGCTCTTTATTGTATTTATTTCAAAACCTAGAATTTAACTCAAAATCTTATAAATCAAAAGGGTACTAATAAAAAGATGAACCGACATGTCTGGATTTGTTATAAATTTGTAAGACAACTCAAAAAAAGTAATGCCATTTTTTTGAAATTTGTCAAGTCTAAAAAAAACTTGATAGATCATTTAACCAAATGTTTGTCTAAAAGTGGAGTCCTAGAATCATCGAAGGGATGGGGCTTAAGCTTACTATTTAGTCACCGACAGTGGATATCCAATCTTTATAATTGGAGATCCCATGGAGGAGGTTCAATGTGGTAGAAACGAAACTGATTGAGTGATCGTATTAGAGCACATTTTTTGGAGTATATATCTTCCCATTCTTGTGATGAGTGTTCTTATCAGTGACAAAAATATATACTAGAAATATTAAGTTATACTCTTAATGAGTCCAAGATAGAAAATCTGCAGGGTATTAAATCATAAATACCTTTGGAGGACTTATCTATGTGAGAATTGTCGTATAGGCACGACTTGAGATTTGGGCTAACCCTAATAAAATTTATATAAAAAATTAAGGTACTAAGCGCAAGGCCTTTAAATGATGCTAACTGCATAAAGACCCAATTGATCTGTACTGTGTGTGTGATAAGTAGAAGTCTGAGTCAAAAGACTTAGTTCAAGGTTTAATGTACTATAGTTCCTTTAGATAGAAACAATTAACACTACGTGAGGTTCAAGTCCATGGGACACCTCACCTACGTTGCCTAATTTTTTTATATAATTTTTCTACATTTAAATCTTTTTTGGGTTTGTTGGAATTTTAACTTTTCAAAAAAAATTAATTTTAAAAAATAAATATACCAACTTCATCTTCTAAATTTTAGATATTTTAAAACTTTAAAACTTTTATCCTTTTTTCAGAGGTTTAAAAGAGTTGCGACTCTTTTGAAAAGAACGTTGGTTTCAGTTTCCGTAGGAATACGATATTTTTGAAATATCGTATCTTCGGAAATGCCGCAATGTATCGGTCACTGGACAGAGTTTATAAATAGGCTTTAGGTCCAGTATTTTGGAAAACTCAATCCAAATTACTACTTCTCTGCTTCCTAAGACGAAAGAGAGAATTCTTCTCTTCTTTTTCTTTTTCTCTTCTTCCAAACCTCTTTCAAGTTTTTCTTTTTCATTAGGTAACTTAAGGAGTCGGCAGGTCAAGCTTTTCCAGCAATCGTACTTGTTGCTGGAAATTGGACCCGGGGGCTACCGCGAAGCCGGGGAAGGAGGAGCTTCGCTGCAGGGACGGTGGTCGGCGGCGCGCCGACTGGTGACGTCCTCCTGGAGGGGTGTAAGTCCTGCAAAAAACCGGTGGCCGGGCTCCCCGGCGCCGGCCCTCCGATGCTTAAGTCAGAGGGGGGCAGATATGTGTAGAGAGCAAGGAAGAGAGTATATGGAGAAGACAGCAGAAATATTTGGATAAGATGAAGAAGATGAAGAGGGTGATATCCTCCATTGTGTCTGTGCTGTTTGCTTCTTTTCACCCGGTCCAGGAAGGTTCTGTCCGGGGGGCCTGCATCCTTTTCCCCCCAGGTTTTCTTTTATAGAAGAATTTTTGTTACCTGGGAGGTGACAGGAGGTTTGTCCTCTTTTGTAATAATTGGGCACGATTTGGCCCATTAATGGCGTAGTGGAGAACAGGACCGAATCGGACCGGAATCAGGGAGTTGTCACGGTCGATCGGACCTGTTGGAGTGGTTGAACCGCCGGCTGTGGTGGGCCTGGGGTCCGTGGATGGTAAGTGCATTTATTACCGAATGAACCGGCGGTCAGGGAGAGCCATACGCTCTGATGGTTCAGTGATCCGGAGATCGTCTTGGGCCGTGCTCATTAAATGACTGGGGGCATCGGAGACTTGAGGGAGTCTCATGCATTAATGGCAGGTCGTGCCGAATACCTGCAGAGATTTTATGCCTTGATGGCTTGGAGATAGTGGCAGGCTATAGTAGAGTCGCGTGTATAGCCGCCGGACCTTTCGAGAAAGCTTGGCGGGGAGGAGTATTAGTTAAGGCATCGGCTCGGCAAGGGTGCCGAGCCGAGCTGGTCGCCCAGAGGGGCGCCCTGTGGCGGGGTTGCTTCGAGTACTTCTGGTCGGCGCCCTTTGGGCGAACACCTTCTAGCCGAGCGCCTCTATTTGGCGCTGTCTCTAGTCAGCGCTTTCTAGTTGAGCGCTTATCTGGTCGGCGTCCGCTGGTCGGCTCTTCCTATCCGAGCATCTCTACTTGGTTATTTTGATTGGGCGCCTCTTGGCGCTCTCTCTCTGGTCGGCGCCCTTTAGTCGAGCGTCCTCCTGGTTGGCATTCTTTGGCCGAGCATCCTCCTGGTCGGCGCTCTTTGGCCGAGCGCCTTTCCGGTCGGCGCTCTCTAGCCGAGCGCCTCCGTGGCGGTATGACTTGGGGTTTTTCCCCCAATACTACCCCCCGACTTCCGAGTTCCAGTTGGCTACCAGCTGGAGCGTGGGAAGTAGCTTTAGTTGGGGCATTACGGATTCCGAAAATTTTAATTTGTTGCGCGTTTTGAATTATCGAGCGCTTTGAGGTGCCTTTAATAGGCGGCGTCTCTCTTTTCTCGAAGAGTCTCATTATTGGGACACTTTTTGCGAAGCGTCCTCTCGTCGTGGGCTCATGATGGGGCCGCACGATCCGATGGGGCGCTTCGGCGTCCGAAGCGCTAGCCCTAATTAAATGCGTCGTTCTGTCTTTTGGACCGACACGCGTCGCCATCTAAACAGGATACAGCATTTTTCTCGCTGATCCGGGTCATTGGGGAGGTCTATTTAAACTCTCCCCTGACCCTCTGTCCTCTTTCTATTGCCTTCTGCTTCTAGCTTTCTTCCTCTTAGCCTCTCTCAGTCCGAAGTTCCTTCTCTCCGGCGTTTCCCTCAGGTCCCTCTTCTTTTTGATTTCTTTTTCTCGCTTGCAATGGGTTCTCTCCCTAGCGAAGTTGAGTCCACCATGAGCGTCCTGGAGGTCGAGATGACCGAAGAGTGGTTCTTCCCTCTTCACGGGTTCCGTTTGGAGCCCGCCAGGCGGAGGGACCGGATAACCGATCCTCCGGTAGGCCAGATCGGAGTGCATCTGGAATCGCTCTGGGCCGGCCTCCGATTTCCTCTTCACGGCTTCGTGAATGAGTTGCTAACGGTGTGCCAGTTGGTTCTGGCGCAACTCACTCCGAACGCCTGGAGGACGGTGGTCGGTTTTCTATCCCTGTGTTTACTGCAGGGGATTCCGACTTCTGTCAACGTCTTCCGGCGACTTTTTATTTTTAAGTCGAATTCGGGAGACGGAGAGTGGCTGTATATCGCCCTTCGGGTGGGTCGGCCACTTTTTCATGGTGCCCCCTCATCCATTCATGGCTGGAAGGAGAAATTCTTCTTCCTTGGTTCTGCACAGTCCTGGGGGTTTGACCCACGGTGGGGACCGGCTCAGCTCAAGTCCATCAACAAACCCCCCAGACTTTCTCCACGTGAGCAGGGGATCCTCGACGCCATCCGCAGCTTCGGGGACGGCATCTTACTGAACGGCCTCATATGTGAGGACGCTTTGGTAAACGTGGGCTTGAGCTCGGCGCGTCCCCATGGTAAGAGTAATTTCAAGGTGTATTTATTTCCTTACTGTTCTAATGTTCTAATCCTTTTTGCCTTTGCAGATATCGCAAAGATGGTGACGAAAAGCGAAGTCCTCTACGCTCGCTTCCAAAAGAGGGCAGCCGAGCTCTCGGGCGAGCCCACCGAGCCGAGGAAGAAGCAGAAGGTCTCGGCGACCCCGGCGCCTCCGGCGGCAGCAGTGGCCGAGGCGGGTCCTCCCCGCTCACTCCGAGACGGGTCCTTCTCGCCCCGCTCACTCCGAGGCGGGTCCTTCTCGCCCCGCTCACTCCGAGGCGGGTCCTTCTCAGCCCGCGCACCCCGATGCTGGTCGGAGGGAGGGCGCGGATTCCGGGGGCTCGGGCTCCAGAGCCTCGATGGCGCCCCCATGCCCGGCGCCCTTGACGCAGATTTCTGGTCGGCAGGACGCTTCAGTTGCCGACCAGGGGAGGAGTTCTGCGGGTCCCGTGCTTGCACGCCCCGCCATAGTTGTGCGGCGGTCAGATCGGCCGCTTGTGCGACCCCAGCCCCCTAGCTCCGAGCCGGGGAGCAGTCAGGGAGCCTCGGGGTCGGCTCCGCTTAGGCCAGCCGATGCTGGCCCCCCGGGCCCATCGGGCTCGGTGGAACAGGTGCCCCTTGCACCCACCTGGTCGGTGCTCGAGGGTGATTCAGCCCTCGAAAACCCTCGAGTAGCGCTTGAGATATTCCGGGTCGCGCTGCTCCCAGCCGACCGGGCCATGATGCAGTCCATGAGCTATAATGCTTTCATGGACTTTACCCGCTGCAACGCCGTCCGGATAAGTAAAATTCTCCACCTGTGTAATCTGTATAGATTTTCTACTAGTGGCGCCTTATGTTTTTCTTTTCGTCTCTTTTACAGCATTTGCACGAGACGGAGATGCTGATGCACCTAGTACAAGAATACCGGGAGAAGGCCCGGAGGTGCCAGCGCGGGTATGACGAGGCCCAGACGAGGTACACGGCTGCCGAGGTGAAGTACCAGGCCTCCGAAGCGAAGTACCAGGCCTTTGAGGCCGAACGACAGGTGCTCCAAGAAAAGGTCGGAGCATCCGAGGGAAGGATTCGAGCCCTTACCGCCGAGCTCGATGAGGAAAAGGGCGCGCATGCATTGGCGAGGTCCGAGCTGCGCGCTGCTGAGGCTCGATTGGCCGAAGTCGAGCAGGCGCTGGCCTCCCGCGAGCAGGAGGTGGGGAATGCCCGCCTCCGACATTCGGAGCTCGAGCGGGAAATAAAAACCCTCGAGAAGAAGGCCACCTACCACGAGGCTCGGGAGCTCGAGGCTCGGGAGCAAGCTCAGAGCGCGGTGGCGCTCTTTCGCGAGTCGGAGGAGTTCCGCGACCTTCTGGAAGAGGAGGGCGTGAATGGGCTGATCCAAGGCTTCCGGGATTTCCGCAATCAATTGCGGCGGCTCCTCCCGGATTTTGATGTGAACTTGCTCCAACCGGGAGCAGGGGTCGAAAGGCCGGATGCGGAGGCGGATGCTCCGGAGGCCGAGGCGACCGAAGCCGCCCTCGAGGCTACTCCATCGCTGCCGAGGCCGAGGAGGTCCTGACTGCTGAGCCCGCCACTCCCGACACTGCCGAAGCCGAAGTGGTCGGGCTCGGGCCTTAGAGTGTAATTTTGTTTTATTTTGTAAAGTCGGGATGGCCTCCCGTACTTGTAAGGGCCGAACCCGAATTTTGTACTTAGCCTACGGGCCTTTTTGAAATGAATACATATTTTTGGAAACTATTCTGTTATAGTCCCAAGTTTTCCTGCTCGGATCCATTTTAGGCTCCAAGGAGATGGGCTCTATGGCCTTTAATTTCGCCCGCCACAGGGTTTGGGTTTAGGTTCGGCTTGCCGAGCTCCATTACTCGGCCCTTCGACCAGCGGTAAAGCAACGCTTGTGCTCAAAGGATTTGGGCTCGGAGAGTCCTTCCGAGCCTAGCCCAGATTTCGACCAAGCTCTAAAGCGGTCACTGGGACTTAAACTTTGGGTCCGAGCCCCACATTGCCGGGGCGGGTCAGATTCTTTTCCGATGAACGGGTTGAATACTCGTCAGCTCGTGACGGGGATTCACCGGGCTTAGTATAATTGTGCTGGTGTCGTGTGTTTTCACGCCGAGGCGACTAAAACATTCTGCTCAGAGTCTACTTTTTGAGGACGTCGGCAGAGAAATCCAAAACATATGTAGAAACATTAAATGAATGGGTACCTTGTACCGTGTGCGTCCTTGCGTCGAGGCGACTGAAGACGCTTCTCTGCTCGGACTCCGTTCTTTGGGGACGTCGGCAGAGATCCAAGAATGGATAAGATAAATGTAAAAATATTAAATAAATGGGTACCTTGTACCGTATGCGTCCTTGCGCCGAGGCGACTGAAGACGCTTCTCTGCTCGGACTCCGTTCTTCGGGGACGTCGGCAGAGATCCAAGAATGGATAAGATAAATGTAAAAATATTAAATAAATGGGTACCTTGTACCGTATGCGTCCTTGCGCCGAGGCGACTGAAGACGCTTCTCTGCTCGGACTCCGTTCTTCGGGGACGTCGGCAGAGATCCAAGAATGGATAAGATAAATGTAAAAATATTAAATAAATGGGTATCTTGTACCGTATGCGTCCTTGCGCCGAGGCGACTGAAGACGCTTCTCTGCTCGGACTCCGTTCTTTGGGGACGTCGGCAGAGATCCAAGAATAGAATAGACAATAGAGACATTAATGTAGAAACATTAAGTAAATAGGTACCTTGTACCGTGTGCGTCCTTGCGCCGAGGCGACTGAAGATGCTTCTCTGCTCGGGGTCCGTTCTTCGAGGACATAGGCAGAGAAATCCGGCGATGGAGAACGAGCCGAGCTCGTCGGCTGGAGCCGGCGGACAGCGAGCCGAGCTCGTCTTGGTCAATGAAGACCGCATCCCAATGCATCGGGGCATCCCGATAAAATGGGGTATCTCGACGTCTCGAGGCATCCCGGCCGACGTCGGGGTAGGAGCACGAGCCGAGCTCGTCCGGTCAGAGAGGACCGCTACTCATAGTCGATGGAGCACGAGCCGAGCTCGTCTGGTCAGAGAGGACCGCTACTCATAGTCGGTGGAGCACGAGCCGAGCTCGTCCAGTCAGAGAGGACCGCTACTCATAGTCGGTGGAGCACGAGCCGAGCTCGTCCGGTCAGAGAGGACCGCTACTCATATCTCGACGTCTCGAGCTTCCCGGTAACCGGGGCATCCCGATAAACCGGGGCATCTCGACGTCTCGAGGCATCCCGGCCGAGGTCGGGGTAGAAGCACGAGCCGAGCTTGTCCGGTCAGAGAGGACCGCTACTCATAGTCGATGGAGCACGAGCCGAGCTCGTCCGGTCAGAGAGGACCGCTACTCATAGTCGATGGAGCACGAGCCGAGCTCGTCCGGTCAGAGAGGACCGCTACTCATATCTCGACGTCTCGAGCTTTCCAGTAACCGGGGCATCCCGACGTCTCGGGGCATCCCGATAAACCGGGGCATCTCGACGTCTCGAGGCATCCCGGCCGAGGTCGGGGTAGGAGCACGAGCCGAGCTCGTCCGGTCAGAGAGGACCGCTACTCATAGTCGATGGAGCACGAGCCGAGCTCGTCCGGTCAGAGAGGACCGCTACTCATAGTCGATGGAGCACGAGCCGAGCTTGTCCGGTCAGAGAGGACCGCCACTCATAGTCGATGGAGCACGAGCCGAGCTCGTCCGGTCAGAGAGGACCGCTACTCATATCTCGACGTCTCGAGCTTCCCGGTAACCGGGGCATCCCGACGTCTCGGGGCATCCCGATAAACCGGGGCATCTCGACGTCTCGAGGCATCCCGGCCGAGGTCGGGGTAGGAGCACGAGCCGAGCTCGTCCGGTCAGAGAGGACCGCTACTCATAGTCGATGGAGCACGAGCCGAGCTCGTCCGGTCAGAGAGGACCGCTACTCATAGTCGATGGAGCACGAGCCGAGCTCGTTGGGTGATGGAGAGCGCACCACGAACTCACGGACATCTTCAGGGAGTCCACGCAGGTACTCCATCATCCCGAGGCATCGGGGCATCCCAACCGTGGTCAGGGAAGAAGAATAAACCTGATGCCATGAGATAATCAGGAAAATTGGTGAGCTCGGAATAAGTTCGCAAACCATCAGTTTATTGTGAAATGAAATTCATAGAATGAAATTCAATGGTTGAATAATGGGGAACCCCTTAGGGTTCTACTGGTGGTACACGCGGAGATTTTCAGAGCTCCAGCTCCGCGGAATGGGAGTCCCATCTAGAGACTCCAATTGATAAGTTCCGGGTCGGCGAATGCGCGTGACTCGGTATGGTCCTTCCCAACTCGGGGCCAGCTTCCCTTGCTCAGTTGGTCGGGAGGCTTCAGCTCTTCTGAGGACAAGGTCCTCTGGTCTGAAAGATTTGACTTCGACCCTGGCGTTGTAGTACTGAGCTGTCTTTTGCTGGTACCTCGCCATACGCACTCGGGCGACCTCCCTTGTTTCCTCGATCAGGTCGAGGTTGCCTCTGAGCTGCGAAGAGTTGGAGCTGGCATCGTGGTGCTCGACTCTTGGAGAGGGGAGCCCAATCTCTAGTGGAATGACGGCCTCCGTCCCATATATTAGGTTGAAGGGAGTCTCGCCGGTGGGGACGCGGAACGTAGTCCAGTAAGCCCACAGGACATTGTATAGGTCTTCGACCCATTGTCCTTTGGATTTGTCGAGCCTGGCTTTGAGACCCTGCAAGATAGTACGATTTGTTACTTCGGTTTCTCCGTTCGTCTGAGGGTGCGCGACCGAGGTGAAGCGATGGTCAATGCCAAGCTCGGAGCAGAACTCCCTGAAGTGGATGTTGTCGAACTGGCGACCGTTGTCAGAGATAAGGATGCGGGGAAGCCCGAATCTGCAGATAATGGACTTCCAGACGAAATCCCGCATCTTCTGCTCGGTGATCCGGACGAGGGGCTCAGCTTCCACCCACTTTGTGAAATAGTTGATGGAGACGACCAGGAACTTCCTTTGCCCGGTGGCCAGTGGAAATGGCCCGAGGATGTCAATTTCCTACTGGGCAAAAGGCTAAGGGGAGCTGATAGAAGTCAAAGGAGCCGAGGGCCGGCGCTGAACATTGGCGTTCCTTTGGCACCGGTCACATCTTTGGACGAAATCCATAGCATCCTTCTAGAGTGTCGGCCAATAATATCCTTGGCGCAGAATTTTATGGGCCAATGCTCGCCCTCCCAGATGGTTTCCACAAATCCCTTCGTGGACTTCGCGCAGGGCATAATTAGCTTCCGTTGGGCGAAGGCATCTGAGGAGGGGAGAGGTGAAGGATCTCCGATAGAGCTTTCCCTCGTATAGTATGTACCGGGTGGCGAGGCGCTTGATTCGGCGAGCCTCTCGTTCATCAGCGGGGAGGGTTTCGTCTTGCAGATAGCTGATGAGTTCATCCATCCAGCTTGGCTCGAGCTCGGTGCAGAGGGTCTGCTCGGGCTCGTCTGTGCTGGGCTTTTGGAGATATTCCAGTACTGCCTCTTTGGGAAGCTCGCTCATGCGAGAGGACGCCAGCTTTGATAGCTGGTCGGCCCTAAGATTCTCCGACCTGGCAATATGTTGAATGTGGAAAGAGTCCAAGATCGAGGCGAGATCCCGTACCTTCTGCAGATACTTCTGCATGGTCGGGTCTCTGGCTTCGAAGTCGCCCACAATTTGGTTGACGACGAGCTGAGAATCACTGAAGGCCCTCAAGTCCTTCACTCCTAGCTCTTTGGCTAGCTTAAGCCCGGCGACGAGCGCTTCATACTCCGCCATGTTATTGGAAGCAGGAAACTCGAGGTGCAGGGCCTGCTCGGCGACCACCCCCTCCGGGCTGGTGAGAATAAATCCTGCTCCGCTACCCCCCGAGTTTGAAGAGCCATCGACATGTAGAGTCCATGTCAAACTCGGGGTCTGCTCCAGCGGTGGCTCAGGTTCAGGCTTGACCTCATCCGGTATGGTGCACTCGACTATAAAGTCTGCGAGTGCTTGTGCTTTGATCGCCGGTCTGGGCCGGTACTCGATGTCGAATTCCCCGAGCTCAATGGCCCATTTAGTGATCCGACCCGCATGATCTGATCTCTGCAGGATCTGCTTGACCGACTGGTCAGTCAGCACAGCCACTGTATGAGCTTGGAAGTAGGGTCGGAGCCTCCGAGCCGAGATGACCAAAGCATAGGCGGTCTTCTCAAGCTTGGAGTATCGGGTCTCAGCGTCCCTTAAGACCCGGCTGGTGTAATACACTGGTTTCTGGAGTTTTCCCTCCTCTCGGACCAGGACCGAGCTTACTGCTACAGGGGAGACAGCTAGATACAAGTAGAGGAGCTCACCCTGTTGAGGCTTCGTGAGCAGGGGAGGGGAAGCCAGCAGGTGCTTAAGCTCTTCGAAAGATTGCTGGCACTCATCCGACCACAAAAAGTTCTTCGGCTTCTTGAGGGCTGCAAAGAATGGAAGGCAGCGCTCGGCCGAGCGGGAGATAAATCTCCCGAGGGCTGCCACTCGGCCCGTGAGCCGCTGTACCTCCTTGACCGTCCTGGGAGGCGTCATCCCTTGGAGGGCTCGGATCTTCTCTGGATTGGCCTCAATTCCTCGTTGTGTAATGATGAAGCCGAGAAATTTGCCGGAGGTGACCCCGAATGCACACTTAGCTGGGTTGAGCTTCATCTGGTACTTTCGGAGTGTGGAGAATGCTTCATTGAGGTCGGCTATGTGGTCTTGCGCCGCCTTGCTTTTCACCAGCATGTCATCCACGTAGACCTCCATGTTTCGGCCTATTTGGTCTTTGAAGATCCAACTGACCAGCCTTTGATAAGTTGCCCCGGCATTTTTTAGACCGAACGGCATCACTTTGTAGCAGTAGGTTCCCCCGTCGGTGATGAAGGCTGTCTTTTCCTCATCTTCTGGCGCCATGCAGATCTGGTTGTATCCGGAAAAGGCGTCCATGAAGGCCAGCAGCTCGTGACCCGAGGTGGAGTCCACGAGTTGGTCGATGCTGGGAAGTGGAAAGCTGTCCTTCGGGCAGGCTTTATTCAGGTCGGTGTAGTCCACGCACATACGCCACTTCCCGCTAGCTTTCTTGACGAGGACCACATTGGCGAGCCATTCCGGGTAGGATATCTCCCGGATGAAGCCGGCTTCAAGGAGCTTGCCGACCTCCTCGGCTGCTGCTCGTTGTCGTTCAGGGGCGGCGCCTCGTTTCTTTTGTCGCACGGGCTTGCAGGTCGGCTTCACCTGAAGCCGGTGGACCATGACCTCCGGATCTATCCCCGGCATGTCTGCAGGCGACCATGCGAAGACATCCATATTGTCCCGTAGGAAGTTGACGAGGCGACTCCTCTCGTGTTCGCCAAGGCCAGAGCCGACCTGCACGGTTAGCTCAGGAAAGTTCTCTCGTAAGGGAACTTGAATTAACAACTCACCAGGCTCCACCCGCTCTTTCTGGGGGTTGACCCGTGCCTCCATAACTTCAGTTGAGGGCTGGTCAGTCGTTGGGGCAGGCACCTCGGCTGGTCGTCTTGCCTCGTGGGTCGCTAGGTAGCATCGCCTTGCCACCATTTGGTCCCCTCGGACTTCACCGACTCCCTGGCTGGTAGGAAATCGCATCAGCAGGTGGTGAGTTGAGACCACTGCTCGGAGGGCGTTGAGTCCTGGTCTTTCGAGGATGGCATTGTAAACCGAGGGCAGGCGTATTACAAGGAAGCTCATACCCACGGTACTTTCACGAGGGGCGAGCCCGGCTGTGACCAGAAGGTCGATCTCGCCCTCTACTGGGACTGAATCTCCAGTAAATCCAATTAACGGAGCATTCATCCTCCGCAGCTGTTCTTTTGTCATCCCCATTTTACAATAAGCACCAAAATACAAAACATTCGCCGAGCTTCCATTATCAACCAGGATGCGTTTTACATCAAATTTATTTATGATCATGGAGATGACCACGGCATCATCATGGGGAGTTTCGACTCCCTCTAGATCATCATCTGAGAAGGAGATGGCTTCAGAGGTGCGCGGGCGCTTTGAGGAGGCTTCTTCCCCTGAGGCTTCCTCAGCCGAGGTCCCGCCTCGGATAGTGTTGATGACGCCGGCGATGGGCCTGTTGGCATTTGAACCTTCAGGCTGTGCTGCTCCTTCGGCTGGCTTCTTCCCTTCACGCCGGCCTTGCACAAACCGATCGAGCGCCCCTCGGCGAATGAGTGCTTCGATCTCATTTCGGAGCTGATAACAATCCTCGGTATCATGGCCGTGATCCCGGTGGAAACGGCAATACTTCCGGATATCACGCCGGATTCTGGTGTCTGGCTTCGGAGGTGGGAGCCGGATGCAATCCCGACTCTCAATCTCCATGAGGATTTCAGCCCGAGGAGCATTGAGGGGAGTATACTTTTCATACCTCCCTTCAGGTGCACGGGCCTGCAGTGGGAACCTCGGGCGGAGTGGTGACCTCTGCTGCGGAGGTGGGAGCCGAATGCAATCCCGACTCTCAATCTCCATGAGGATTTCAGCCCGAGGAGCATTGAGGGGAGTATACTTTTCATACCTCCCTTCAGGTGCACGGGCCTGCAGTGGGAACCTCGGGCGGAGTGGTGACCTCTGCTGCGGCGGTCCTCTCAACCGGGGTGGACTCTTCGGGCGGGGCGGATTCTTAGCTCGTCGCGGAGACGGGCTTCTGGGCCGGCCGCGCTCCTCGCGGCGTCTTTTCTTGGGGTTCTGCTCGGTCCCACCCCGCCTAACTGCCACGGCCTCTTCTGCCTTGGCATACTTCTGCACCCGAGCGAACATTTCGGTGAGGTCCGTGGAAAAATTCTTCTCGATCGAGAAGAGGAATCTGTAGGACCGGGCTCCAGTCTTTAATGCCGACATGGCGATTGACTGGTCAAGCTCCCGGACCTCCCATGTTGCGGCGGTGAACCGGTCCAAGTCTCCTTGAAGGATTCTCCCTCCGTTTGTTTGATATCAAGGAGGGAGTCGGATGTCCGCCGCTGGGGCTGGCTGGCGGCAAAGTTGCCAGCAAATTGTCTGCCGAGCTGCTCAAAGGAAGAGACAGTACTCGGCTTCAGCCCGGTGAACCAAAGCCGGGCTGGTCCTCGGAGTGTCGCCGGAAAAGCTTTGCACATCATGGCCTCCGAGGCTCCTTGTAGGGCCATTAAGACCCGGTAACTCTCCAGGTGGTCAAGGGGATCGGCCTTGCCGTTGTAGGGCTCCACCTGGGGCATCTTGAACTGTAACGGAACCGGTTCATCTTCAATCTCCGGGGAGAAGGGCGACTTCGTAGTAAACTCAAAGTCGCCATCGCGCCCCGATTTCCTGCCATGGAGTGCCTGGTGTTCGTCCTTTCCTGTCCACCTAAAAATATGCTAGACAAATCGTTGTTAGAACCGACGAACAAAAGTTAAATTTAATTTACTCTTACCTGTTCTACTCGAAGAATAGTGGTTGTAAGAGGTCGATCCACAGGGAGGCGATTGGAGTTGCTTAAAAATTAGAACGTTCACTCGGATTTGAAATCGATTTTTGAATGATAAAAGGAAAACATTATTTTGAGGATGTTGAATGTTTTCTAATTGAAATTAACTAAAAGACAAGTACTTAGATTCGAAAAGCATTTATTTAATTAATCAAAATAAAGAGCTTTGGCATAAATTAAAATAGACGACACTAAGAAGATTGAAGCCTGAAACATAAATTTCATAAAAGAAAATTAAATATATTGCATCAAAGAAAAATTAAAAGATTGCATAAAAGAAAAAAAATAGAAATTAATTTGAATCTAGAACAGGGATTGCATGAAAGAAAATTGATGGATTTCATAAAACGAAAAACTGATTACAAATAAAAATGGAGATTAGAGGCCTAATACTCCTTCTATTTTGCAAATCAAATAAAGAAAGAAAAAATAAAAACAAATTACTTCTCTTCTCCCTCTCTCTCTCTCTCACGGTGGAACATAAAATACTAATTTCCCCTTTTTTTTTTTCTTTCTTCTTCCCAAAAGAACAGAGCATCCCCTGTTCTTTTCTTTCTCTCTTCTCTCCCAAGCCGATGGCCTCCCTTCTCCCTGGTTCTTAGCCTCCACCGAGCACACCCTTCTTCTCTTCCTCCTTCTCCTTTTATAGCCGCGGACGGGCGCTTGATGCGGAAGAGAGATGGCAGACGCGGTGAGGACGCGGGTAGGAGTCGATCACGGGATGCTTGCAGTCGGACGCGGGGATCACGGGATGCTGTGATCTCGGCTTGAAATCGAAAGGGAGGAGATGCAGTGGGCGGACGGGATGCTTGCAGCGCGTGAAGAACGCAGGCGTTGCTGGCATGTGGTGGAGACGCGGTGAAGACGCGGTGCAGACGCGGTGAAGACGCGGTGCAGACGCGGTGCGGGATCGCCGGAGATTGGATCACGGCTGGGGCTTCCTTCTTCGGATGCTGGGATTTCGGGCGTTGCTGGCACGGTGGAGCTGATGATGAAGCGTGATCCGTGGACGATGGGATTCCGGGAGGTGGGGACGCGGATCCGGGCTGCACTTGAAACGGGCGGAAGGGATGGGACGGATGCCACGGCTGGGATCACGGAAGAGCTGAGAGCGTGATCGTCGGGAGGAAGGAGACGCGCGGGATGATGCCGTTGAAGATGCGGACGCGCTGCTGGCACGCGGTGGGTGGCACGGTGAGAACTTCCTTCTTTGGTAGGTGGCCTGCGGTGCGGGGATTTGGTCGCAGACGGCTAGAGACACGGTGGCGACACGCTGCGGGACCCCTGCTAGCATCACGGAAGAGCTGGCAGCGACGGGAGAAGAGGAAATGGGTCATGTGCCTGCAATGGAATTGGATTTGGAGGAAGGTCTGGGAGATATCAAGTTCTGTCCAATTAGATAAAAAAGAATAGTGTGATATGGAATTTGGCTTGTAGACGGACGGGTCATCTTTCAAGTCATGGGTTACCCAGCACCTTATGGCAAATTTAGATTTGTCCAAAATTATTTTCCAAAGGCTCAAAAGAAATGGATCCGATTCGGACCCGAACCCGACTCGGACCCGATTTGAATTCAAATTTATACTCAATGTGCATTTTATCTCTAATTTATACTAATCTATGTTAAATCCAAATATAATATTAATCTAGTGAATTTATTATTATCGGTTAACAATAACACTCATTTTAGTAACATGTAGGTCGCACTTTTGTGCTCTCATCACACCCCCCAAGTAGCTTATTGCTAGTCTCTAGCAATTCAGTGCGAAAATGATAAAATGAGAGAGCAAAAGTGTTATTTATTATATAAATATACTAAGATAAATACTCACTTTCGTAGAGCATTATGATTGCACTTAGCATGTGCAACAAGCCGTTAAACCCCTAGGTTATCCTAGGGGACGAGTGTTGTCTCGTGAGGGTTTGCAGTGAAGTTACCCACAAACTTCATGAGTCAGGGATTTCCAAATTTTAACTCGAAATTTGAACAAGTATTACTGTATGAAACTAGAATTGCAAGGACAATAGAGACTTGTTGTTATCATATTTAAATAGACTCTAACTCAAATTTCATTACACCCCATCTATCTGCTAACAAGTCAAGAATGTAGTGAGGTGCAAGATAGTATCATATAAATGAGTGGCTTTTACTTTACTTCCAACATGATTACTTTAGTTTTCAAGACTTTCTAGAGTTAAATGGTAATGAACACCCCGGATTTATTTATTCATTTTTTTTTTCATCATGTTTTTTTCAGACTGAGTGCTAAGAAGAATGACTTGTGCAATATCTAGCCTTATTAAGCTTTCTAGCTAACCCATATAGCGAGTGTTAGGCCAATGACTCCCGATCCAGATGGCTCAGGGCACTAGGTGTAGAGACACCCTAACAGGCTTAATAACTCAGGTTAACTAGGCTTCAAGGCCAAATTAGTTACTCAGAGTTTACTCTCAATCATCCTCACCTTTTTACGCGAACACTCGCTGCTTGCCAGGCAGGAGGCCCGGTTACTCAGTGAGAAGACTTAAATTAAACTCATTATTTTATTTTATTTTGTCTTCTTTTTTTTTTGGTTAGGCTAGGGTGTTCATGACACATATAACTCTAAATTATCCCAAAAATTAAAAGTATTCATATTAGTCGTAAGTTTACATACCCCACTATTCATGTGCTTACGTGTAGGTGCTAACTCATCTTGTATCATGTTAGCAGAAGATAGGTGGGATGAAAACTTAAGCTAGAACTGCTATCATATTTCTTAACTCAAAGCTATTGTCAGAGCAATTCCTAGTTTGTACAGCCAAAAAGATTAGAGTTTGAGTTAAAAATTTGAAATCCCCTTTTTTTTATTATTTTTTTGAAATTTTAATAATTTTTATTTTATTAATTTTTTTTTAATTGCATAAAAAAAAATCAAAAATATTCTCTCCCTTTTTCTTTTTTTTTTGAAGAAAAATCAAAAATATTCTCACCCCCATACCTAAATCTAACATTGTCCTCAATGTTAAAGAAAATTTAAAGCAGTAAGAGGACAGAGGCGAAGGTACCTGATATGGGCGGGTAAATTGGGGCAAAATACCCCCAAACCTGCATTTTTTTTTTTTTGAGAATATTTACATGTTGGGTTGCCTCCCAAGAGCGCTAAGTTTTATGTCTTCAGCCAGACAATTATAATTCATTCATGATAAACAGGGTCGGTCAGAAATGTCTCCTCAACTTCTGGACTCAGATACTCAAGGTATGGTTTTAAACGATGTCCATTGACTTGAAAGGACCTACCATCCTTGGTATTGCATATTACTACTGCACCATGCGGGTGCACTTTCTCTACTGTGTATGGGCCAGTCCAGCGAGATTTAAGTTTTCCAGGGAATAGATGTAATCGAGAATCATATAGAAGGACTTTTTGTCCTTGGTGAAATTCCTTACGAATGATCATTTTATCATGCATGATCTTCATGCGATCTTTGTACTTTTTGGCACACTCGTAAGCATCGTTTCTAATTTCTTCAAGCTCATCGAGTTGAAGCTTCCTATGTTCTCCTGCTTTGTCAAGATCGAAATTTAAATGTTTAATAGCCCAATAGGCCTTGTGCTCTAACTCAACAGGTAAATGGCAGGCCTTGCCATAGACAGTTCTATATGGAGACATTCCAATTGGTGTTTTGTAAGCCGTCCGATATGCCCACAGTGCATCTGTTAGCCTAAGAGACCAATCCTTCCGAGATGTATGAACAGTTTTTTCAAGGATGGTCTTGATCTCCCGATTGGAAATTTCGACTTGTCCACTTGTTTGTGGATGATATGGTGTACTGACCTTATGATTAATGTTGTACTTTCTCATAAGGGCTTTAAAGATTTTATTACAAAAATGTTTTCCGCCATCACTAATGATAGCATGAGGGGTGCCAAAACGAGCAAAGATAGATTCTTTAAGGAACTTGATCACCACTTTGTGATCATTGGTCTTACATGCGATAGCCTCAATCCATTTTGATACATAGTCAACTGCCACAAGAATGTACTGATGCCCAAACGACATAGGAAAAGGACCCATAAAATCAATACCCCAAACATCGAAAATTTCTATAATTAAGATAGGGTTCAGGGGCATCTCATTCTTTCTCGAAAGTTTTCCTAATCGTTGACATCGATCGCAAGATTTACAATAGTCATGCGCATCTCGAAAAAGTGTGGGCCAATAAAATCCGCACTGCAAAACTTTTGCAGCAGTTTTCTTCCCACTAAAATGACCACCACAAGCATGGTCATGACAAAAGAAAAGGACATTCCTTTGATCGTGTTCGGGGATGCATCGTCTAATGATTTGATCAGGACAGTATTTGAACAAGTATGGTTCATCCCAAAAATACCACTTCACACGAGCTAGGAAGCGAAATTGTTCCTGTTTGGTCCAAGAGCTGGGCATTTGTTCAGTAACAAGGTAGTTGACTATGTCAGCATACCATGGAACATTGGTGTGGGAAATCATCATTAGTTGTTCATCCGGAAAAGTTTCGGATACAGGTAAGGATTCCGCAGATGACTCAACAATCAGTCTGGACAAGTGGTCAGCTACTACATTTTCAGACCCCTTTTTATCTCGAATTTCGAGATCAAATTCCTGGAGCAATAGGATCCAACGAATGAGCCTCGCCTTAGCATCCTTCTTTGTGAGAAGGTACTTAAGGGCGGCATGATCAGAATAAATAAGGACCTTGGATCCTATAAGATAGGGATGAAATTTGTCTAGAGCAAAGACAACAGCCAACAACTCTTTTTCAGTGGTAGAATAGTTAAGTTGGGCATCATTCAGAGTTTTGCTCGCATAGTGAATCACATGGGGCAGCTTCCCCACTCGCTGACCTAGGACGGCACCTATTGCATAATCGGATGCGTCACACATGATTTCAAATGGCAAACTCCAATCAGGGGACCTTATGATGGGTGCTGAGGTTAGTTCAGACTTTAGTCTTTCGAAAACAGTTATACAAATTGGCGAAAAATTAAAAGTAGCATCTTTCGCCAACAAATCGCATAAGGGTTTCGACAATTTACTGAAATCCTTGATAAAGCGGCGGTAAAAACCCGCATGCCCTAAAAAGGATCTGACTTCCCTAACAGTCTTAGGATGTGGCAATTTAGCAATTAATTCTACTTTGGCCTTATCCACCTCAATTCCTCTTTGTGACACAATGTGTCCCAAAACAATACCTGATTGGACCATAAAATGACATTTTTTCCAGTTAAGAACTAAATTTTTCTCTTTACATCGTTCTACAACAAGGGTCAAGTGATGCAAACATTCATTAAAGTTAGATCCAAATACAGAAAAGTCATCCATAAAAACTTCTAAAAATTTCTCCACCATGTCGGAGAAAATACTCATCATACACCGCTGGAATGTAGCCGGTGCATTACATAACCCAAAAGGCATGCGACGATAGGCAAAAGTACCATAAGGACAGGTGAATGTGGTTTTCTCTTGATCCTCACGTGCAATTGGTACTTGGTTATATCCAGAATAACCATCAAGAAAACAGTAATGAGAGTGGCCAGCTAGACGTTCTAACATTTGATCAATGAAGGGTAGTGGGAAGTGGTCTTTCCTAGTCATGGCGTTAAGCTTCCTATAGTCGATGCATACTCGCCATCCCGTTTGGACTCGAGTAGGGACTAACTCATTGTGATCATTTTTCACCACAGTGATGCCAGACTTTTTAGGTACGACTTGAACTGGGCTTACCCACTGACTATCAGAAATAGGATATATAATCCCTGCATCTAACAGCTTGATGACCTCAGCTCGAACTACGTCCTTCATGATTGGATTAAGTCGCCTTTGTGGTTCTCTAGAAATTTTTGCATCTTCTTCTAGATGGATTTTATGTTGGACCACAGAAGGACTAATCCCCTTAATATCAGCTATAGACCAACCGATAGCTTCCTGATTCTTCCGAAGGACACTTAACAACTTCTCTTCCTGTTCTTTAGTTAGATTCGATGCAACTATAACAGGTAAGGTCTTGTTTTCCCCAAGAAATGCATACTTCAAGTTTTCGGAAAGGTCTTTGAGTTCTAGTTGTGGAGGTTTGACATTGGATGACACTAGCTGAGATTTCGAAATAGGCAATGATTCAAACTTGGTGGCCCATCTGCTAGTATCCATCATAGGAATGGAATCTAACAATGCATTAACCTCTTGACTTGACTCACAATCTTGACCAAAATTAGCCAAACATCTTTCTAATGGGTCAGAATAACTCGACTCTTCAAAAGAACTGCTAATTATATTCTCAATCATGTGAATTTCTTCCAAATCGTCCATCTCAGTTGACTGACTACTACTATGAAAAACATTGAGCTGGACAGTCATGTTCCCAAAGGCTAGAGTCATTATTCCATTTCGGCAACTAATCACAGCATTTGAAGTGGCCAAAAATGGTCTACCTAGGATCACCGGGATGTGACTTTCTGGATTTTTTACTGGTTCAGTTTCAAGGACTACAAAATCCACAGGGTAGTAGAATTCATTAACTTTTACAATCACATCCTCCACAATTCCTTTGGAATACTTCACAGTCCTATCTGCTAATGACAAGGTAATATTTGTGGACTTTAATTCCCCCAAACCTAGTTCGGTGTAGACAGAATAGGGTAATAGGTTCACACTTGCTCCTAGGTCTAATAGGGCTCTCCGAATGATGGTTTCTCCTATTTTAATTTCAACAGTGGGGCAACCAGGGTCCTTGTATTTTGGGGCAATCTGTTGTTGAATAAGAGATGAGGCTTGTGCCGCCATCACAGCTTGCCTAGGAATGCTGGTTTTCCTTTTCACCGTGGTTAGGTCTTTTAAGAATTTTGTATAGGAGGGAATCTGTCTGATGGCATCTAGGAAGGATAAATTTATTTGAACATTTTTAAAGACTTCCATGATTTCATCGTACTGAGATTTTTTCTTTGAGTCTTGTAGTCTACTAGGAAAGGGAGCCTTAGGTGTGTAAGTTTCTATTGGTTTCTCCTCTATTCCTTGTGTTCCCTGTTCTTGTGCCTTTTTCTGGGTGGGATTTGGTTCATGCTTTTCTTCTTTTTCTTGCACAGGAAGTTGGACTTTGTTGTCCACTTGCTTGCCAGACCGTAAAGTGGTAATTGCCTGGACTTCATGGGTAGGGTTTCCATTAGAATCAATCTGAAACTGGCCTCTCGGCCCTTGATTCTGTTGTCTACTAGGGTTAGGTACTGGCTGACTGGGCAATTCACCTCTCTTCCTATCCCCTAGAGAGTTAGCTATTTGGCTCAGACTAACCTCAAGTTTTGCAATCGCTTGCGCATGGAATTGATTAGTCTGGGTTTGAGCTATGTTGGTCTGTTGTTGCTGTTGGATGAAGTCTTGTTGCTGCTTCATCATGTTAGCCATCATGGCTTCTAATGATGTAGTTTGCTGAGGGATAGGGGCACTATAAGTAGGAATAGGTGGAGCCAATGATTGGTTTATTTGTGATGGACCTATCCTAGGAAAATTCTTCTGAAAACCTGGTGGACCTCCTTGATGCTGAATAGGTTCATTTTGCTTGTATGAAAAATTTGGGTGGAACCTATTATCAGGGTGGTAGACTGGGCTGAATGAATTGGGAGTGGGCTTCTTGAAGGCACTATATGAGTTAAGAGCATTTGCCTGCTCAGCCTTAATGTTGGGTAAACTAGGACAACACTCCACTAGATGCTCAGAACTATTACATAAGATACATAAACTATGTGACTCGTGATCCACTTTCATGATTGGATTTAACTCTTTATATGAACTCGGACTAGTGGAAACAGTGAAAGCATCAAACTTTTTGCTTAAGTTGTTCATTCCAGTCACCAGATTGGACATGACATTTTTGAGTTCTGGGTCTGCTTTCATTTCATAATTACCCGGTTTTCTAGACCCGAACTCATCTCTATTTACTTCCTCACCATAGCTACTCCAATTTTGGGCATTCTCGGCTAAGTCAACAAGAAATTCATAGGCTTGATCCGGGGTTTGGTTCATGAACCTACCCTTGTGCATGGACTCAATCATGTTTCTATGTGCTGGAGGTAGTCCTTTATAAAAGAAGTGGACCAGATCAGCCTTATCAAGCCCATGGTGTGGGCATTTGACCAACAAGTCATGGAATCTTTCTCAAAGTTGGGAAAATTCCTCCTCAGATTTGCCTCTAAAAGTTCTTATGGCATCCTTAATTTTTTCAGTCTTTACCATAGGATAGAACTTAGCCATGAACTTCTTAGATAGTTGTTCCCATGATGTGATGGAATTTGGAGCAAGGGAATACAGCCATGCAGCAGCACGATCCTCTAAAGTCATGGGAAACAACCTTAATTTAATACCCTCTTCATCTAAGTTTTGGTTTCTAAACGTTTGACAGATTGTCAAAAATTTGTTCAGATGAATGTAGGGTTGTTCACTCTCGAACCCATGAAACTTGGGTAACATGTTTATTGTTGCAGCCCGAATCTCGAATTGGGCTGCATTATTGATTGGTAATACTATGCAAGTAGGGGGACTAGCAGATGCGGGTGCGAATAATTCATTCAGGGTTCTAATATGTTCACCCATTGTAGAGATCGACGGTTGGTTTACAGTTCGTAGGTTATGATGAAAAGTTCTGTCAATCTCAGGATCAAATGGGGTTAACTTATCCCTTAATGACCTTCTACCATGCATACATTTTCCACAACTTAATTAGACTCAATTTTTTTTTTAAACGAAATCCTAAAAGATAAGAAGAAGGGCTAGACCAAGATGACCACAATCAACACCACACAACAATTTGACCCTATTAGTCTTAGAGCTAAGTGAGGTTTAGTAGGTTCTTAAATCTAGTTGCATAGAGACTTATCAGGTTAAAAAAGTTCCTGAAATTCTCTCTAGATTAGACAACTCCTAATCTCCCTTTCAGATTAAGCTTGAGCTTACCAGTTAAGTGATCCAGTAACCAGTGACCAGGAAAGTCCCGGGGTGTGCAGTGGTGCCAGAAGGGATACACCGATACCACAATACCCGTAACAGTTCTCACTATTGTAAAACTTTCCTAGACATCACCAATTACTAAATCCTCACTGGAGTGGCTTTCAGCCGCTTCTTTCCAAGAGCCTAATTGAGCTCGAAAACCCTAAGGCCGACGTCTAATTTGATTTTAATTTAATTTGGCTTAGGATAAGTATGCAAGGTGGTGATTTTTGGGCTAAGGACAGGTAATGACTTCCCGACCTTATCTTTTTAATGGGTTTTGCCCTTAATTACTTTATGCAAATGCTTAATACTAAATGCAGCAAATAATCAATATTTTTTTTTAAAGTTTATGCAATGTCATTAGGTTGTACTGATTAAATGAGCAAGCAATTTTTTTTTTATTTTTTTTTATTTTTCTTAATTTTTAATTTTAATTTTATGTTGTTTTTTTTAATTTTTAATATAGGAATAACTTGAATGTAAACTAAAACTAATCCTTATGCGTCAGTCAATCTCCGAATGCCCGTTGAATAATCTCTGAAGATTATTCCATGAGGAGTCCCAATAGAGGTATGATCACCTCGGAGGATTGCACCCTATCAATTACTAGCAAAAATAATATTTTTTTTGAATTTAATTATTTTTTTTTACTTTTTTTTTTAAATTTAAATTTCAAATTTCGAATCACAGAATTCAAATTTTGAATTTAAATTTTTGAATTCTTGAATTTTTTTTTTAAATTTTTTTTTTACTTTCTTTTTTAGAAAACTTTAACTACGAATTTCAAATTTCAGAATTTAATAACTACGAAATTACTAACTAAAATAATCAAAATAAGAAAAATTAATAAAAATAAAAACTTACTACCGGAGTGCGTTCACTCCGGGCATCCATAATCTAATTTGATCTTCGTGATCGTTCTTGCTTCTCGATTTGCCTCCCCGGCAACGGCGCCAAAATTCTGTTCGTCCTTTCCTGTCCACCTAAAAATATGCTAGACAGATCGTTGTTAGAACCGACGAACAAAAGTTAAATTTAATTTACTCTTACCTGTTCTACTCGAAGAATAGTGGTTGTAAGAGGTCAATCCACAGGGAGGCGATTGGAGTTGCTTAAAAATTAGAACGTTCACTCGGATTTGAAATCGATTTTTGAATGATAAAAGGAAAACATTATTTTGAGGATGTTGAATGTTTTCTAATTGAAATTAACTAAAAGACAAGTACTTAGATTCGAAAAGCATTTATTTAATTAATCAAAATAAAGAGCTTTGGCATAAATTAAAATAGACGACACTAAGAAGATTGAAGCCTGAAACATAAATTTCATAAAAGAAAATTAAATATATTGCATCAAAGAAAAATTAAAAGATTGCATAAAAGAAAAAAAAATAGAAATTAATTTGAATCTAGAACAGGGATTGCATGAAAGAAAATTGATGGATTTCATAAAACGGAAAGCTGATTACAAATAAAAATGGAGATTAGAGGCCTAATACTCCTTCTATTTTGCAAATCAAATAAAGAAAGAAAAAATAAAAACAAATTACTTCTCTTCTCCCTCTCTCTCTCTCTCACGGTGGAACATAAAATACTAATTTTCCCTTTTTTTTTCTTTCTTCTTCCCAAAAGAACAGAGCATCCCCTGTTCTTTTCTTTCTCTCTTCTCTCCCAAGCCGATGGCCTCCCTTCTCCCTGGTTCTTAGCCTCCACCGAGCACACCCTTCTTCTCTTCCTCCTTCTCCTTTTATAGCCGCGGACGGGCGCTTGATGCGGAAGGGAGATGGCAGACGCGGTGAGGACGCGGGTAGGAGTCGATCACGGGATGCTTGCAGTCGGACGCGGGGATCACGGGATGCTGTGATCTCGGCTTGAAATCGAAAGGGAGGAGATGCAGTGGGCGGACGGGATGCTTGCAGCGCGTGAAGAACGCAGGCGTTGCTGGCATGTGGTGGAGACGCGGTGAAGACGCGGTGCAGACGCGGTGAAGACGCGGTGCAGACGCGGTGCGGGATCGCCGGAGATTGGATCACGGCTGGGGCTTCCTTCTTCGGATGCTGGGATTTCGGGCGTTGCTGGCACGGTGGAGCTGATGATGAAGCGTGATCCGTGGACGATGGGATTCCGGGAGGTGGGGACGCGGATCCGGGCTGCACTTGAAACGGGCGGAAGGGATGGGACGGATGCCACGGCTGGGATCACGGAAGAGCTGAGAGCGTGATCGTCGGGAGGAAGGAGACGCGCGGGATGATGCCGTTGAAGATGCGGACGCGCTGCTGGCACGCGGTGGGTGGCACGGTGAGAACTTCCTTCTTTGGTAGGTGGCCTGCGGTGCGGGGATTTGGTCGCAGACGGCTAGAGACACGGTGGCGACACGCTGCGGGACCCCTGCTAGCATCACGGAAGAGCTGGCAGCGACGGGAGAAGAGGAAATGGGTCATGTGCCTGCAATGGAATTGGATTTGGAGGAAGGTCTAGGAGATATCAAGTTCCGTCCAATTAGATAAAAAAGAATAGTGTGATATGGAATTTGGCTTGTAGACGGACGGGTCATCTTTCAAGTCATGGGTTACCCAGCACCTTATGGCAAATTTAGATTTGTCCAAAATTATTTTCCAAAGGCTCAAAAGAAATGGATCCGATTCGGACCCGAACCCGACTCGGACCCGATTTGAATTCAAATTTGTACTCAATGTGCATTTTATCTCTAATTTATACTAATCTATGTTAAATCCAAATATAATATTAATCTAGTGAATTTATTATTATCGGTTAACAATAACACTCATTTTAGTAACATGTAGGTCGCACTTTTGTGCTCTCATCACCTGGATTTGGTGCTCCAGCTTCTCGACCTTCCTGTCGAGTTCATCGTTCTGGAGGATTGCTGCAGCGGTTCGCTCGGGTGCGGGTTGCCCTGGAACCGACTCAGCTTCTGAAGGTTGTGGCCAGCCTCCATGGCCTCTGACGGGGTGCTCTCTCCAGAGGGAGGCCTGGACTTGAGAGTCCTGACCTCGAAGGGGAAGTCCGCTTGCAGGAGGCTCCGGTTGGACTGGAGCCGGAGGAGGCGGTGCCGTTGGGATGCCCCTGGGTTGCAAGCTTTGGACAGCGGTAGCCAAGGCTTGCACTTGCTGCACCAGGGCATCAAACTGCTCCGGCCGAACTTGAGGGGTTGACTCGGCCGAAGGTGGTGAGTTCCGGACGGAATGCTCAGGAGTGGGTGGAGGACGTCGAGAGGCGTTGGAAGCCCCTTTGCTTCTTAGCTTCATGGCAGCGAACTCGGGCCCTTCCTCTAGCGCCAACTGTTGCTGGAAATTGGACCCGGGGGCTACCGCGAAGCCGGGGAAGGAGGAGCTTCGCTGCAGGGACGGTGGTCGGCGGCGCGCCGACTGGTGACGTCCTCCTGGAGGGGTGTAAGTCATGCAAAAAGCCGGTGGCCGGGCTCCCCGGCGCCGGCCCTCCGATGCTTAAGTCAGAGGGGGGCAGATATGTGTAGAGAGCAAGGAAGAGAGTATATGGAGAAGACAGCAGGAATATTTGGATAAGATGAAGAAGATGAAGAGGGTGATATCCTCCATTGTGTCTGTGCTGTTTGCTTCTTTTCACCCGGTCCAGGAAGGTTCTGTCCGGGGGGCCTGCATCCTTTTCCCCCCAGGTTTTCTTTTATAGAAGGATTTTTGTTACCTGGGAGGTGACAGGAGGTTTGTCCTCTTTTGTAATAATTGGGCACGATTTGGCCCATTAATGGCGTAGTGGAGAACGGGACCGAATCAGACCGGAATCAGGGAGTTGTCACGGTCGATCGGACCTGTTGGAGTGGTTGAACCGCCGGCTGTGGTGGGCCTGGGGTCCGTGGATGGTAAGTGCATTTATTACCGAATGAACCGGCGGTTAGAGAGAGCCATACGCTCTGATGGTTCAGTGATCCGGAGATCGTCTTGGGCCGTGCTCATTAAATGACTGGGGGCATCGGAGACTTGAGGGAGTCTCGTGCATTAATGGCAGGTCGTGCCGAATACCTGCAGAGATCTTATGCCTTGATGGCTTGGAGATAGTGGCAGGCTATAGTAGAGTCGCGTGTATAGCCGCCGGACCTTTCGAGAAAGCTTGGCGGGGAGGAGTATTAGTTAAGGCATCGGCTCGGCAAGGGTGCCGAGCCGAGCTGGTCGCCCTGTGGCGGGGTTGCTTTGAGTACTCCTGCTCGGCGCCCTTTGGGCGAACACCTTCTAGCCGAGCGCCTCTATTTGGCGCTGTCTCTAGTCCGCGCTTTCTAGTTGAGCGCTTCTCTGGTCGGCGTCCGCTGGTCGGCTCTTCCTATCCGAGCATCTCTACTTGGTTATTTTGATTGGGCGCCTCTTGGCGCTCTCTCTCTGGTCGGCGCCCTTTAGTCGAGCGTCCTCCTGATCGGCATTCTTTGGCCGAGCATCCTCCTGGTCGGCGCTCTTTGGCCGAGCGCCTTTCCGGTCGGCGCTCTCTAGCCGAGCGCCTCCGTGGCGGTATGACTTGGGGTTTTTTCCCCAACAGTACTTGTTAGAAGAGGATCGGACTGAGCTGGGTTGTACCTTAAGGATGAGATCGTTGCAAATCTGCATGCAGAGGGTAAATCACATTCTTAGAGCAGTGTATATCACACGTCTTGATTCATGCAAGCTCTTTTCAATCCTCTGATTTTATTCTTGTAGATTATTTCTTTATAATACCTTTATAAAATAAAGATATAGCAGTTTTTAGACAAAATATTTTTTCAACGGAGAGCACAAGGAGGAGGAAGAATGGGATGGTTGCAAGGTGGCAGGCAACAACGACAGTAGGGAATGATCAAGGAAGGCTGATGTTTGTGAAGGGAGGGAGGGAGGGAGGTTTGAGCTGCAGGACTTGCTCTAGTCCAGGCTGAGGTGCTTGAGGACATGGTGGCTGGGTAGGCACTGGTGATGAGGTCCTCCATGCACTCCTTGTGGAGGTGGGTGGCGTCGCGGTGGGAGCGTCAGATGTCATGGATCCTATCTTCAAGTCTACCAACCGCTTCCCCTTCACCTCTCTACTACCCTCACCATTCACACGCCACAGTCACAATCCACGCCACCGTCATCATGTCCATTGTCTTCACCTCCCTCTCTCTTCTCCATTCCTCCCATGTTACGTTCTGATTATTCTGAATCATCAGTGTATATATGAGCCACTAATCTGTTTATGTTATAGTAGCTTGTCATTTGTTGTTCTTCCCAAAAAAAAAAAAAAAAAACTCTGCTAATCCCAGTGGGAAGGGAATTAAAAGAATAGGGGCCCAATTTTTTTATCAGGCGACAATCACGTGATCATGGTTCCTAATAGAGATAGATGGATGGATGAACCACATTGCAACGAAGAAATAACTAGGACTAAAATGTTTGCCTTCCAAACCTGAAAGGGTACCGGTGTAATTTACTCTTCTTATTATTATTGTTTGGTAGGATGATGCCAAATACGGAAAAAATTTAGATATTTCTTTGGGTGCACATGTAGGGGTTGATTGTGGTCCAACATTTGTACTTGTCAATGAACTTGTTTATACTTATAAATTTTGTTGATTTATGTGGCAAGAAATTTTTTTTTTGTGAAGAAAAACATTACAAGAAAAAAGTTGTCACACTATTGGTTCGTAGGTAACGTAGCAAGCAGCAAAATTAGGTGCATGCATTGACCTCAACTAAAGATCTAAGAGGCCGAGAACCAACTACAAATATATATATATATTTTTTTAGATAAAAACGTCTACTCATGTCATATAACTCTAACGTGAGTACATCCTGCCAAATCACGGAAAAGTAAGAAATACAAGAACGAGGAACATCTGATGCAGACGTTCAAAGAAACTTCCCGAAATACCGGACGACAAAGGAGGCGACTCAGTCTGCTGCCCTGTTTACCTCTCTAAACACGTGTGCTACCTGAAAGTCGCCCATCATTTGAGCCATCCTGTGAGTCTTCCGGATAAGAGGATGACCATCATCATACCTATCCGCCCTCCGGATTCAATCGATCATCATAGATGAATCTTTCTTGAGGTATATCTGCTTGATATCAAGTACCAGTCTCACATAGAATACACCCTTTCAGACTGTCTGTCCTCTTCCACAGTCATCTTCATACGAAACGACGGCCATCCAAACAACTTGAAAGGCTCTCTACGGAGTTAGAGGGTCTCATAGCTAAAATTAAAAGTCTCTGAGATTTCCAAGGCACATTAAAACTACAATAACTGCGCGACTGGTCCCTTTTTTCTTTCCTCTACTGTATCCCTCTTCTTCTTGAAGGCTCCTTTTCTCCTCCTCTTCCTCTTCTCCTCAGCACTCTCCCTTCTCCCACTTCCTATAAATCTTTTGCAATTCCTCCACCATTGCTTAATTCCCTCTCAACTACCCCTTTAACATGGATTTGTTTACTTCTTCTACTCCACCATCTTCTTCTTCCTTTACTTCTTCTTCTGGGATCGGTGGAGAAAGAGAAAGTGGCAGCTACAGCTCCCTTGTTTCTGAGATGCTTGGAAGGGTGATTTGTGCCATAGCGACCTGTGTTTTTGCCATAGGTTGGTTTTTTTCTCTCTCTGATGTTCTGCCCTCCAATTTGTTCTTTGTAATGGTGTCTGGCTAGTTAGTCCATCTGTGATGAGATTTTTTATGAAGATGGCAGTGTTCTAGAGGTCTCTTTTGGTTCTTTGTTTGTTGTTTCTAGTTTATCTGTTGACTTGTTGGAAATTTCTCTGGCATTGAAGCAAGAAGAAGGTGATGAAGTTGAGCTCTGCTTCTTTGGTAAAGTTGGTTCTCTCTGTGTATCAAGTTTTGATTTCTTATGTGGGTGTTTGCCAATTTTCTATGGGTTATACGGTTTGCTTGTGCGATCTGATTTGATATTTTGGATAAAGGGCGGGCAATGCTCATGAATTATTTCAATGAGATAATGAAATGAACTACACCATATTTGAAACCCAATCATCAGAATGACCGTACCAATTGATCAAAAAATACACATGCGATCTTTTTTTTTTCCTTGGTTGATTTCATGATTATAGTTTCATAAGGCCTTTTCTTCCCAACTTGCTTTGTTTGCCATTTTCTGGGTTTGTAATATTGTTTTTTTCCCCCCTCTTTTCTTCGCCTGTTAGATTTGCAAAAGTTTTTGCTTTCCAATTACTTTTTGCAGAAGAGGAGGTAAATGAGACTTGCTACAAATTCTTTGCAAAGCATTGGCTGATAATTGTTTTTCCTTTTGTTTTGGTGTAGTTGGTTCATTCATAGGGGCTGTCACAGGTTCTTTGATTGGCCTAGCCACCGAAAGTGGTTTATTCCGAGGGGCTGGAATTGGAGCTATTTCTGGAGCTGTTTTCTCAATCGAGGTTGTCGAATCATCTCTTGATCTCTGGAACTCCAATGAATCAGGGATTTGGAGTATCTTATACCTGGTAAGTCAAAAGCATTCAAATGAGTCTTTGGAGAGCTAAAAGGCTGAAATTATCAAACATTCGTAGGGAGCAACCTATTACCATCTGCAAACTAAGTAGCTGCATTACTCCTCTAATTCAGCAACAGACAAGGTCTAACATTTTTCAAGTCCTCCTTTTTATATTTGAGAGAGAGCATTGCTTATCTCATACTAAAGCCTCACAATAGAAGGAAGATTGATTCAAAGCCATGTTAGATATTTTACTGTAATTTGATTCTTAACAGATGGACATTGTCTCTAGTCTTTTGAGTGGAAGGCTTGTTCGAGAGAAGGTTGGACCAGCTGTCCAAAGTGCAGTGCAGAGTCAGGTATCCACTTATTTGGAGATGAATTCTAGCACTTGAAATAAACTAGCTGTTAAATTATCTTGGATAATTCTGGATGTTCTTTGAGTGAAGATGAGTGCCCTGGACTCACCCTACATAGAGGTTCCTGATTTCTTTGAAACTGGAGACCCGGTGGGCATGTCGAAGGATTCTGTCGACAAGCTCCCAAAGATTGAAATTACTACAGATAACAATGTGGATGCCTCAGGTGACAGAATCTGCTGTTCGGTATGCCTGCAGGTTGCAAATTCCTCTTTGTAAATTATTTGGATGCCCAATAATTTGATTGCGTGTTAGCTTCCTAATTAATTAGTATCGTCTAAGCGACTGGATTTACTTTGTAGGACTTCCAAATTGGAGAGACAGCAAGGAGCTTGCCTGAGTGTCGGCACATATTCCATTTACCGTGCATCGATAATTGGCTTACTAGACATGGTTCTTGCCCTCTGTGCAGGAGGGATATTGAGATCCTTTCCCTGTAAACGAGGGTAGATGCTTTCTTTGCAACGTCCATATAAACAAATATGGTTTTGAATCTGTTTTTATTACAGACAAGTTTATTTGTGGTTTAACAATTTTTAAAAGTTTTGCCTGCCATCTGTATCAGCTAACTATTTCGTGTATAATTTGTTGTTAATATTTCCCTTCTTAAAATCAGTAATTGTATAAAGGAATGTAGTGTCGTGTGGACTGCAATATCTACCTTAAAGAGAATATTGTGTCAAAGTAAATGTTGGATAAAACTGTGAATTTTGTAGTTAAAAATGATTATATGACAGGAAAATTAGGGACTGTATCATTTGAATTATTGGAGAAACTGCCCAAATTGCATGCCCATGAAAAAATTATTTAAGCAGGTTTCAGCAAATGTGTGGCTTGGTTCGATGCTGAAGTGACAAGAAAGAGGGGATAAATGGAAGTTGTGAGGAAGGATTAGAAAGAGCCACAAGATGATCCTTAGTAGAAATTAACGACGAACAAAACTTGTGCAAGTCGAACATGGATAGCAAGTCCTGTTAGTGTTAAGCTTGGGTGATGGCAGAGCTGTTTCACAGTTTGGATGCCACAATCAAATTTTCCTCACATTTTCAGCTGTTTCTGTCCTGAAATTTTGTAGTTCTTCTTGAGTTATATTTATGCACTTTGCAAACCAAATTCTAAATAACTGCTCAAGTAAAACTTTGTCTGAAAAATTAATTTTATGGACCACTCTCCATGGCATCATGGTCGGCCATGTCTGAAAGACTTTTCAACTTGACATCATGGTATGGTTGAGAACTGGACGTCCTACCGAATTCATGATTTTTTACTTCCATCTTCTTGTTGGGTAGTCCATAAATCCACCTGGCCGTCTTCTTCATGACAGGGATTGCTGATAATGATAGCAAGCCAAACTTGTTATTTTCTGATCTTGATTTCTAATCTTCTGCTTTGCAGAGTTGCAATCATATTTCAGGCATAGTTGATTGACAATCATATTTTGCTCTACAAGCAGGCATATCTTGATGGCATAAATCCATCTAAAATTATTAAAGCAGGTGTAGTTATTTAATGTGCACGTGGGAATGTCAGTCTCTCCATATTGATGAGTTAATGCATCTTCAAGTTGCAACTTATATTTATATATAATTTCATTTTAACTATTCTAAGTTTGGATAAATAGGGTACAAGGGGAAATGGGGGAGGTCCCATTAATAGCATGCAATTAAGAGCAAGGATTTAAGACAAGTGATGCAGCAGAATATTAGTAGATGGAATCTGCCCTTGTACAAATGGTTTAGGAGAATTATTAGATTTGATATAGGTATTTTGATTACTAAGATTTGAATAGGATTCAGAAGCGAGATTTACTATAGTAAAAGCTGAGATCCACAATAGTAAAAAGCTGAATCACATGCTAAATTTTTAGGGGCTTAATTTGCTTTATAGTGGATGATGAGATGCTTTTTTTTTTTTAATTGGATAACTTTTCAAATTTTACAACATGATGTCATCTCATTAGAATGCAAATAATCATGTCCAAATTTTTATCATTTGAGTCTTGAAATTGGTCGGTCAAATTGATCCTGTATTATTTGGGTTTCTTGATCCTGTATAAGTACTCAGGATCTATCCAGCATATAATCGATGTGGGATTAAACATATACCCGTATGGGTCTTCATATACTCATCCCGTTCAAGCCTTGACGTCCTCGTCAGGTTAAGGGTTCAAATCTATTCAAATTTAATCACAAACACCACGATCGGTCTGTGATCAGCCCTAATAGAATCATGCTGCAGTGTCCCCTAGTCCATATAGGTTATAGGCTGGGTCCGCTCTGATACTATTGAAAATAATTGAGGATCTCATCCAAAAAGGCTAGCCAGAAAAAAAAATTTAAAAAAATTGGTATCTCGGACATGTGCTCCATCACTCCGCACCCAGGAACTCAAACTCACTAATTGGTACATTGAAAAGGAAAGCCAAGGTCAGAAAACGCTTGGGTTTCAAGTGAAGACTTGAAGAAGATGGATGAGCTACTTTGGCATGATCTAGATTCCAACCTGAAGTCAAGCTCTTTTCGAGCATGGAAGAAAGATGCAGGAGCACAGCTTGCAAATTATATTTCTGGTTGTAATTTAGAATTTCAATGTTTTATTTTGAGGTACAAATTCTTATTTACTTACTTGTAGTTGATTGTCATTTAAGGAATCTAGTTTGATTGTCTTTTGGTATGCTTTGTGTGCTTACAAAGTTGTAGACTAGGAAGTTGTTTTGCATTCTTTGTGAAACTTGACTAGTGAGCCAAGGCCGGCTCGAGCCTTAGGCGACTACCCCCCAGCTCATGGAAGGCCCCGCTCTGCCCGTGGACTCGTGAAGAGTCTTTTTTTTTTTTTTTGCCTGCATAGCTTTAAGCTTTCACATCCGAAAGCTAGCAGGGTGACGAGCGACGGCTATGCCGCTACAATGTGTCCCCATCTCCCCGACGACAGACAACTGAGATAGGCTACGGCCTGGGCGACGGGCATGGCTACAAGCCTACGTAGCTGAGACAGCAATGAGCATTTCCTCCCTCCTTCTCTGCCGGTGCTTTTTTTTTTTTTTTTGCTAAACGGCTGAACCTTCCGTTCTTCTCTCCCCCCAGTGCTTCTTCACTTCAGTTCTTCGACCCTTCCCTAGTTCCCTTCTCTGCCGACAGCCGGCAGGTTCGACCGTCGACAGCTTGAGGGTCGACCGCCCCTGCTTCGGACTCTGGAATTCGGATCTCCTCTCCAGCTCTACTCGCAGTCCTTGGCTCCTCCGACCTCCAGCCTTCGACCTCCGGGCTCCGGCTCCTCGGCTCCGCTCTAGCCTCTAAACTTCTAAAGGCCATCGTCCTCCTCCTCCGGCTCCAAGAAGGCAAGAACCCGGCGAGTGGCGAGCCGCCGGCCGGATCTCCTCTCTAGCCCTTGGGTCGCCCCTGCTCCGGAGTCCAAATCTCCTCTTCAGCTCTCCTCCTCGCCGTCCTCGGCTCCTCCGACCTCAGGGCTCCACCGCTCCGCGGTGCCGGCCACGTCGACTCCTGTGGAGTAATTGAGTATTCCCTAATTGATTTTGATGAGTACAAAGCATTTTGAGTATATCTTATGTTGTTCTAATGAATTCAATTTAGTGTTTCAGGCAAATATATGTGAATTTCTGTTTCAGTGCCTCGAGCTTTGGTTCAAAGTTATTTTGCTAAGTATTGGACTCAAATTGAACCAAAGTCTGCATCACAAGTCGACTCCGGAACTTTGCGAGTCGACTCCGGGACACTTAAAGTTTCTTGCATAAACTCGAGTCGACTCCAGGACTATCCGAGTCGACTCCGACTAAGAACAGACAGAAAGACAGAACGATGAATTTTAGACCCTGTTAGCAAGTCGACTCCAAAAGGTTTCGAGCCGACTCCGATGCTTGGCAAGTCGACTCCAGATGGTCCCGAGTCGACTCCAAAGGGTAACAGACAAAAAGACAGAACGATGGATTTTAGACCCTATTACCGAGTCGACTCCAATTCTTGGCGAGTCGACTCCCAGAGGAAAGCAGTCTGAAAAGGCAGAGAATCAGCTTTCGGAGACCCTATGAATGAGTCGACTCCAAGTGTTCCAAAGTCGACCCCCAAGATAGTCGAGTCGACTCCAGTAAGGTCCGAGTCGACTCCAAGGTAGAAATGTTCAAAAGACAGATAATCAATTTTTCGGTCTCTGAGAACGAGTCGTCTTCTGAAAATATCGAGTCGCCTCTCAAGTCAGCCGAGTCGACTCCAAGTAAACTCGAGTCGACTCGAGGAAGAAAAACAGAAAGTTGAGTTTCTGGAATCTTAAGAACGAGCCGACCCCAAGTGCCCGAGTCGTCTCCAGCTGTTGGCGAGTAAACTCCAGTTTGGTCCAAGTCGATCTCAGGACGAGGCATACACTTTAATTCAAATCTGGAACAGAGGGCGAGTCATCGCCAGTAAAGCGCGAGTCGACTCCAGTAACAGCCGAGTCGACTCCAGATCGTACGAGTCGACTCCGATCCCAACGGATACATTATCAGATTGTACAGACGGATCGAAACAGCTCCAAATCACTCTCTAACGGCTAGTTTTCGAAAGGAATCACTTAAATAGCCAGAGTGAACAGTAGTAGAAAATAGGAGAGCTATTCTATCTGAGCATTAAAGCATTTCAACCACCAAGAGCTTTCGTAAAGTGAATCCAAGAAAAAGAAGGAAGAGGTGTATTCATCTCAAACCAAAAAGTGCTTCCTTCGCATTCAAGGCTCTACTACTGTTCTCTATCCTTTGGCACATTCAAGAGGAGACTCAGAAATCGAGAAGCCCCCACTTCCTCATCTAAAATCTGTTTGAGGGCTTCTAACTCAACTTTGTTTATATTGTCTCACACTTGCTTTTTTGGAAGCTTTCTTGTGAACTATAAACTCTTCTTTTTGAATACTTGATTCAATCAGGGGATTGAATCAAGGATTGTAAGGTTTGTTGGTGAGCCAAAAATAAAACCAACGGTGTAAGGTTGTGGTTGGTGAACTGGAAAAAACCAACTGGGTTTGATTGTGAACCCGGAAAAACAATCGAGTGGTTCTAGTCGGTGAGCCTGTCAAAACCGACCGAGTTCGTTGTGACCTCGTGAAAACAACAAGTTGGGTTGTGAGCTTGTAAAACAACCGGCTGTAATCCTAGGGATTATAGTGAACTCCCAAGTGCGGCTTGGGGAGTGGACTTAGGAGCAAAAGTTGGCTCCGAACCACTATAAATCTTTCTGTGTTTGTATTGCACCTTGTCTCTTTCACTCTCTTCACTCAGTGCATCTAGTGATCTAACTAATTCACTTGCAATATATTTAGTTAATCACTCACCTTATTTTTAATTGATCAATAATTAATTAAAACCCAATTCACCCCCCCCCCCCTCTTGGGTTGTCTCCTTGGGCAACAGCTCCGCTTCAAAGTCCACCATCCTCCGTTAACATCCCAAATCTCAATTCCCAGGCAGTGCTGCAGTGGTGAGCGTATCTATTGACTAATCACTAATTACTATTTCACATGGAGTTACATAGTAATTACTATTTCACATGGAGTTACGTAGTAATTACTATTTCACATGGAGTTACATAGTATTTGTTATTTTATTATCTAATAGTTATGTGAGCACCGAGTAGTTGTATATGAAGAGAATTTCTTTCATATGCCATCAGTTTTTCTCTGAGTTGTTGCTATTGGGTTATTGCATTTAATGTTATACAATAATGGAAAAAACCAAGGAAATATATGGCCAACTGATTAATTTTTTGGTCCAATTGATTTTGATTTAGTCAAGTTAGAGACACTACAATTGATTTTTTTTAGTCTAGTTGTAGGTTGGTTGTGACTTCAGCGGTTCAGCCTCTTCTCGCCGTCAAGTTCGGCACTATTCAACCTCTTCTCCCCGTCAAGTTCGACACTACTTGTCGGAACTTGAGTTCGTTTTTTTTTGACACAATCAAATTTTATCATTTTTAACTTTTTTATAATTTAATTTGTTTGTGGTGTTTTTTTAATTGCTTTGTTTGATAATATTATTTTTAGATTAAAATGTCTAATAGAAAATATGAATGTGGGTATGAAAAACTCAAAAAGAAAAGAAAAATCGATAAACTCATTTAATCTCAAAAAGGAGCTCTAGATAGATTTGTTGTCACAAACAAGAAAAAAACCATATCAAATTCAACTCAGGAATTAACAACAGAGCATGCATCTGAAATAGAGTTAGAAAATGACATAAAAAGAATGAAACAAAATGAGATTGACAACCAAATTCATAGTAGTATTCAAACATCTACTGAAACAATATCTAGTGAAGAGCACAATGAAGAATCAGATAGAGATAGGATAAACAAGAAAAAAGATTATGAAACTATTTCTATTCCTACAAATTTATATGATCCTGGTCAATGGAAAAATATTGATACAAAGTTGAGAGATTTAATAGTAGAAAAAGGTCCGATTAGAGATTATGATCTTCATTTTCCTAAGGAAGAAAACAATATACACTTCTCTATGATACATTACATTCGTAAATTACCTAATGGTGAAAAATATGATAGAAGATGGTTAGTGTATTCGAAGGATTTGGATAGGATATATTGTTTTTATTGTAAATTATTTGATTCAAAACCTAGCACGAGTCAATTAGTCAATGAAGGAACTAGAGATTGAAAAAATCTAGGTATCAAGCTCAAAAGTCATGAAATAACTAATGAACATATCACTAGCATGAATAGGTGGATTGATTTACAAGTGAGATTGCTAAAAAATAAGACAATTGATAAAAGTCTCCAAGAACAAATAAACCAAGAGAAGGATCATTGGAAAAAAGTTCTATTGAGAATTATTGCTATCGTGAAAAATCTTTCAAAAAATAATTTAGCATTTCGAGAAAAGAACAAAAAGATCTATCAAAGCAATAATGAAAATTTTTTAAGTCTTATTGAAATAATTGCAGAATTTGATCCAGTAATGCAAGAATATGTTTGACGCATTCAACATGGTGAAATTCACAATCATTATTTAGGTGATAATATTCAAAATGAATTGATTCAAATATTAGCATCTAAAATTAAAGCTATAATAATTAAAAAGATTAAAGAAGCAAAATATTTTTCTGTAATACTTGATTACACTCCTGATATAAGCCATCAGGAACAAATGACCTTAATTTTAAGATGTGTAGATACTTCAACAAGTCCAGTAAAAGTACAAGAATATTTTTTAGAATTTTTAGAATTAGATGATACCTTTGGAAAAGGCTTTTTTAATGAACTTATAAATATAATAGAAAAACATAAACTTGAAATTAATGATATAAGAAGACAAGAGTATGACAATGGGTTTAATATGAAAGGAAAACATCAAGGTGTATAAAGAAGATTATTAAATATAAATTCTAGAGCGTTTTACACACCATGTGGATGTCATAACTTGAATTTAGTATTATGTGATACTGCTAACTCATGTTCTGAGACTATATCTTTTTTTGGAGTGATACAACAAATTTATAGCTTATTTTCTTCTTCTACAAAACGATGGAAAATTTTACAAAATAATATATCCATATTAACTCTTAAACCCTTGTCACAAGATACGTTGGAAAAGTCGTATTGAAAGTGTCAAAGTAATTAAAAACTAAACTCCTAAAATAAGAGATACTTTAGTTCAATTAGCAGAAACTAATGAAGTTCCTAAAATAAAGAGTGAAGCCACATGCTTAGCTACATATGAGACTGAGAATTTTGAAGTCTTATTAGGCATGAATATTTGGTATAATATATTGTTTGCTATTAACTCAATTAGTAAGATTTTGCAATCTGAAGACATGCATATTGATGTTGCTATAGATCAATTAAAATGCCTTCTTTCTTATTTGAAAAGTTATAGGAAAAATGGATTCATGAACGCTTTGAATTTATCTAAAGAAATTACAAATGAAATGAAAATAGAACACACATTTCGTGAAAAACGTGTGATCCGTAGAAAAAAATATTTTGATGAAAATAGTGTTGATGAGACAGAAAGATCAGCTAAAGAATCTTTTAAAATTGATTACTTTTTATATATAGTAGATCAAGCTATTTCTTCAATTCAAAATAGGTTTGAACAATTTACCATATAGAAAAATATTTTTGATTTTTTGTTTAATTTTAGAAAGTTAAAATCTTTGAATGAAGATGATTTGAAAAAGTGTTGTCTTAATCTTGAAATCTTTTTAAAGCATGGTGAATATTCTGATATTGATGGTCATGATTTGTTTTCAGAGTTAAAAGTTTTAAAAGAAGTTTTACGAACAGAAACTAGTACCCCTATTGATACTTTAAGTTTTATAAAACAAACATATTCTTTTCCAAATGCATGCATTGCTTACAGAATATTGTTAACAATACCTGTAACAGTTGCTTCTGCTGAAAGAAGTTTTTTAAAATTAAAGTTGATAAAATTTTATTTGTGGTCAACTATGTCACAAGAAAGATTAAAAAGATTAGCTATATTATCAATTGAAAATAGTATTTTAATGGATCTTGAGTATAAAAATTTGATTAGTAATTTTACATCTCAAAAAGCTAGACGAGTTATTTTTAAATAAAATTTTAAAGTATTTTACACTTATTAAAATTTTTTCATCATTTAAAAAAAAAAAAAGCCTCCTCTAGTGAGTTCGCCTTAGGCCCCCAAATGTTTTGGGCCGCCTCTGCATCCATGTAGCATCTCCAGCAAAATATCTGAATAAATATTGCAAAATTTGGATATGTAAAATATCGCTTTTTTACTCTCTCTCTCTCTCTCTCTCTCTCTCTTACTCACACACACACACACACACACACACACACACACACACACACACACACAAAACTCACGCATACGCACATGCACGCACGCCGGGTGGGGGCTGGTTGCAACGATGGTCATTTAGCGCATCTTAGCTCTACTCCATTTCAAAAATGAAAATAAAATAAACTTAATTCAGTGGTTCTGGTACATGATATCAAAAAGATTCAGGCCAAATATATTATACTTGATTGACAAATCATTGACAACAATTCTCTAATTCTGGTTCCAGAAAAGAAATATAATCCCCACGAGCTAAAGCTAATGCTATTAATATCCATCATTTCAAATTTCATGGTCAGCCACTCTCCCTCCCTCGATTACCTTTGCAGGAGCTGCTTCAAGTAAGTTCTCAAACTATCATGGATCAAGATTTGATCCATAAAACCAAAACTGGTATAGATGAATGAAATTTGTAAGTTACAATCAATGCCCAACTTAAAAGACAGTATACAATGTGTAACCGTGACCACTATACAATTTGCTTCACATATTAAATACATTTTAAGTCACCATGGATTTTGCTGAAGCATAAGTAGGACAATTGACATTAGTTAATAAATAGGACCAGGTACAGGATCTTTTTAACCTATCTCAGATAAAGTGACACCAATAACTGTGAGAATAGAATAAATTCACTTACAATCACTGCAGGTGAATGGATGCCAAAAAAGGGCACTATATCCACCTGCAACCATTTCTCGACCACTGATCCCACCACTGCACCCACAGCAAGGCCCCCCACAGCAATTATTGTTGCTTTTCCTGTGAAAGAAGGTCCAAACAATTCATTCACACATGAGGAGAAGCAAAATTGTGCATAAGCAGCTTCAAAAAGAATGTAGCATAATGATGCAATCTTTTTTTTTTTTTGAGAAGAGAGTAATGATACAATCATGGCATCTCATATTTTTGATTAGGAGAAAATAGCAGGTAGCAAGCAGTAAGCCTTTAACAGGCTTGCAACCAGTACCCCTTCCCGCAATCTTATGTATCGACTGGAGCTCAGCATATGTCATCATAGAATACAAGGTTATCTGCCGATGTACTCAGCATTCTAAAGTCCAGAATAAAAGCAATAAGATATGAAACATTTTAAATAAACAAGTAGAAAATATTGACAAATTAGATCTTGTAGTTACCTTATACTAGCACTCTCTTTCAAATATAGATTTAATGCCACGACTACCAGAAGTTTTTTTAATAAGATAACTCAAGATCATGAGATCTTGTCATTGATATATGTAACTAAGCAACCCAGCATTTTTCTAATGATGGTCATGAAAAAAGCTTTGGAAAATCTAGAAATAACTGAGGTTGTGGCTATTAGTCGAAACTAATCGCAAATCAGGATATGTAACCCTATGGAAATAGTTGGAAAATATTTGCTGGTTATGGTTCACTTGATTCCTATGACAAACTCTTAAAACTTGTTGACCATGTGGACTAATAAATTCGTTAATCTTCTGTTTACTGAACTAGTCCAAATTTCATCCCACTATTGTTATGTCAATTATCTTGAAAATAAAAAATTCACAAACACTTTGACTATCGATAGGTTTCTCTTTTATTAGCTACTGAAATGGTGGATCAAATGTAAGCTGCTTAGTAGCTGCATGAAAATTTTCACATACTCATATGACTAGTCCAAATTCGTTAATCTTATGTTTACTGAACTAGTCCAAATTTCATCCCACTATTGTTGATGTCAATTATTTTGAAAATAACAAATTCACAAACACTTTGATTATCGATAGGTTGCTCTCTTCTTAGCTACTGAAATGGTGGATCAAATGTAAGCTGCTTGGTAGCTGCATGAAAAATTTCACATACTCATATGATTCAATGCACATGTTTTTTCTGATCTGTTTTGCAGCATAGCAGTTAATTTATATTAATATTGAAGCATGATATCCACATATTTACAACATGAATCATATATGCAAATTTATGTGTTATTTAGCTGAAATAAACAGGAAAACATAAACTGCCAAGCTCCTTACCTAGGCTAATGCTCTTCTTGGTCAAAAAGTACAATGAAGCTCCAAAGCTTGTAGCCAAAATTATCCCAGGAACATCGGCCCCAGTATATGTCCCAGCTGAAGATGTGGAGGTACCATTAACAAATGTGAAAACCATCAAGGCTCCATAAACCCCAGCCTGTACACCCAAATTGCCAGTAGATGGAGCTTCAACCGAAACAGGAACATTCTTGACTGTTGTCTGTAGCCATTTTGGCATTGCACCTGCTCCTGCACTCCTAACAGGTTTAACATCAGCATACAGGATCCTATTATTTACAACCTTCCCAGCCCTGCGTTGTGATAAACTCTGCATGAGCAACATGTCATATGCAGCCTCAACCTGAAACAGAAAAATCAACATGGTTTCAGAGATGACTGCATAAGAACAACTGGCATAGGAAAGCCATGGAACACAATTCTAAAGAAATTTTACATTATATACCAACAACTTTTATCCAAAATAAGATATATGTTTCGGCTTTACAGATCAGGATATGGTCCATCAAAGTTTGAGCATTCTTCATGATAGGCTTTCAACCTAACATCAAGGCTTTGAAATGCATGGTACACCGTACCGGCCCGAACCAAGTGGTACGGGGTGTATCATATTGTATCAGTTTGGTACCGATATCCAGTACGGGTGGCGTACCGATAACTCGTACGCCAAAAAAATCTTATAGCATACCGTACCGACACTGTGCCAGTGTGGCACTGGTACGAGATCCGGTACCAAGACGGCAAACGTTACTGAAATTGATGAGATTCCTAGTCTATGTAATTATGGGAGCAAAGGGGCTTGCGTGAAACACTAATGGGAAGGAAACCTAGCATATAAGTTACATCATTCGACTTCACATAGTCAAGGGATAATGTTAAAAGGTTCCCCTAGATTTTTGAAGAGCCTGACAAAGAGGTAAGAAGGTTCAGAAATAGCGAACCTCATTCATCTCTATAAAGCATAAATAACAAACAAAAGTGCCAAACAAAAAGATAGACAACTTCTAAGAAAATTTGATGGAAAGGTGGGTTGGATCTTAGGAGAGGCAAGTCAGGGAACGAACGCATAGCCAAATCTGCAATCAAAATTTAATTCATGATGTTCAGCATTTAAATTGGTACAGATGCCAAGTTCTACCTTAATGTTGGCATAAATTGTACCAGAGACCAAGGTATGCCGAGCCGGTACCGGTAGGCGACCGAGAGACCAAGGTATGCCGAGCCGGTACCGGTAGGCGACCGAGAGCCGCATACCGGTCGCCTACCGGACCGGTTCGGTACTGGTCAAACCGCTACCAAACCGCCAACAGCGTGCGCAGCGCTCTGTGGCATTAAAAAAAAATAGCCACAGAGTGGAATTTACCCGAAGGCGTACCGGTGCGAACCGGTACAAAGCGGCACTAGACGGTTCGCACCGGTATGCCCTTTTTACCGCTCGGTAGTGGCCGAAACCATTTTCTGCCGCTGTACCGAACCGGTACGGTACGAGCTGAACCGGTCGGTTCAGCATACCATGCCAGAGACAACATACAACCGTCATTCAAGGAAAAATAAAAAGGAACTACACAAAAAGAAATGAAGAATACAATCAAAATGATGCATCGTAATTCCCACTATTATGCTCCGACAAATACAAAAACTGAAAATAAAATATAATCTTTTCTTTACCCATCTCCTTTCTCACTGATTTCGGATGTCAAAATCTAAAAAATCATAAGGATACCTAAATAAAGGCAGTCACATAAGGATACCTAAATATCATAAAGGCTGTCCCACAAGGATACCTAAATATCATATACGAAGAGTTTGTGAACTGATTGTTTAATCGGTTAAAAAATAAAACAGAAATTTTGGACAAAATGACCGAATTTCACAGCACATTTCTTAGATGGCCATCATATAGACAGTTAATACATTCAATGAACACAACACAAGCATCAAAATCAAGATGGATAGAGTTCTCTCCAAAAAATTTTCTAAAGATACCTGGGTCTGAATTAAATAAAAGGGCAAAATTGCTGTGGTTAACCACCATAAATTACACGGAGCACATAAGACAGTGTAGTAAACATGGATTCTGGGTATCCTTTGCATTCCTTGAGTTGTGGAATTTATACTTCTATGCCAATCATACGGCCTTTGCATCATATAAATACTTATACAGGTCATACCTCATAAACGATTTTTGAGAAAATGTGAATCCTTCCACAGTTTTCTGAATAACATGCTAGAAGCACTCCCCTTGGCTTCATGTAAGAATTTTCAGAGTGATCCAGAGATTAAAGCTTCTGTTTCTCATCTACATTGCTTGATATGTAGGTGATACAATACTTGAAATTTGGAACTTGACAAGCAAGGTTATAAAGGATGTTGATAAATGATATCCACTATGATGGGGCCTGAGCAATATATCATTTTTATTTCATTACAAGGGGCTTGGATCCTCACATGTAAATATAACACATGCATATAATATATATAAAAATACAATATGAGATATTTCTAATACCTCGGTAAAGGGTCATCTGATCATGTCACACCCCAAATTCGGGACAATATGGCCATGCTACCGAGGGGTACAACCCACGATAACACGAAGCCAAACATTTCATTTAACTTCCAAATTCATATCAAACAAAATATAATAAATAAAAAGACCAATTTCATTATCCATTAAATACAACCAATACTGATTTAGAGCGTCTAAATCCAAACACAAATACCAAACCCATAATTCTCAATATTTAAAAAATTATTAACTACAAATTCATAGTCAATTTAAAATACTAAAATTCTTCTACAAAATCGTCAAGCTTACTAGCGCGAACTCTAAGCCTGGACCATCCTTCATTCCTATCGACCATATTCATCTCGAGAAAGAAAAATAAAAATAGAGATATATGAGCGACACAGCTCAATAAGTAAATCTTACTCTACCTTACTAGCTCAAACATAAGTTTTTTCATTTCAATGCATCATTTAAGAAAAGTAATAGATATTACAAAATAAAGCATTTCGTAGTACAGTATATTAAAACAAGTTATAAAGCCAAATATGCATGCATAAATCATTCATATTTCATAAACATGATTCCAAAAATAAATTTATAAATCATCCCTCTGCCATTTAGCCATATCATAATTTAAAATATTACTCACAAATATTTATGCTACGGTCACTTTATACTTATGATAGGGCTCGTGTCCATAATCGATAAAAATTGTTGTTTCGTATGCCAACTTTATATCCGCCGTAATGGCGTACTGAGCCGTAATGGCAGTGGATTGGAACAGTTCTGGCCTTCAAGTCGAGAAACCAACAAAAGAGAGAGAGAGAGAGAGAGAAGGAAAGAGAGGAAGAGAGAGGGGGGGAGGGAGAGGGAGAGGGAGCGTGGTGGACAGCCGATGGAGGTTGGTGGAGGGCCTAGGAGGGGTACGGAGGGGTAGAAGAGGGGCTCTATCCTTCAGTTTTTCTGTTTCATTCGAAACAAGAATCCCAGAGGGGGCCACTTTTTAATGTTGAAGAATTTAAACAAAGTTGGCACCCCTTGCCGACTTTACTTAATATTTTCAAAATATTTTTTTATTTTTAAAAAATTAAGTAAAAATAGTAAGAAGGTTGCTGACTTTACTTAAATAATTCAAAATAAAAAAGGTCCTCCTTTCAGAACTCCTATTTCGAACAAAACAAAAAAGCTGGAGGGCGGAGCCCCTTCTCTACCCCTATGCGCCCCTCCTCGATCCTCCGCCAGCATCTGTCGGCCGTCCGCCACCCTCTGTCCCTCTCTCTCCCTTCCTCCCTCTCCCTCTCCCTCTCCCTCCCTCCCCTCTCTCTCTCTTTCTTTCTTCCATTCTCCCTCTCTCCCACCCTCTCTGTCGTGTTAGGCTGCACTCCGCTGGCCTTCTCCATCCCTTCATCTCTCCCTCCCTCCCTCTCTATCCTTTCCTCTCTTCTGTTCTCTCTCTCTCCCGCCCTCTCTGCTGTGTCGGTAAGGACCTAACATAGAACAGCATAGGGGCATATCGAACTATGCTACTGGACAACCGCTAGGTGCCTAGTATTGACACAACTATCCTTGCTACTAATATAGCATGAAGACAAAGTGAGGACTACTTATAAATCTATATGAAAAGATCACTAGGAAGTCTAACACAAAATTCGGCAATATCAATGCACAAATGGTAGTCTGTTTTTTTATTGAAGCAATATCTAGGTGATATAGGATGGGAAACCAAGAGGATTGCATCAAATGGAGCAGTAGAAAGTCCAAATATGCATTTTTGAACAGGAGACTCAAGAGGAAGAGCGTGTTCATAGGGAGCAATCCTGAAGTAATAAGGAGGAAGAATCAAAAGAGGTGCAGGAGCAGCAAGGGTGGGAGAAAATATGGAAAAGACTTAAGAACAGATGAAGCATAAAGACACTTAAGACAAAAGATCTAAAAGAGAAATTTTTTAAGCAAATAAAGTAAAAGAAATCAGATGCTTCAAGTGATGAAGACCAAAAATATCCTGCCTCAAAGACTCATGCAAAGGTCAAAGAAGCAGCATCAAACATCATAGCCAACCCTACCTTAAATTGATGGCTAAGCATGAGTGCATGGAGGCACTTAAATGTTTTTAGTGTTAGGATGCATTGTAGGTAGCAGCAACTTCAAAAATTCACCACAAATAGCATGGAAAGAATTTTAGCATGAAAAGTTCTCCAATACAACTTGCATCACCTTAATCGGAGGTTGGATGAGAAAGTTATAGGCAAAATAAGGAAGCTCCATTCGGGCAGTCTGAAGGCTGTGAATCGAGATGGTAGGAAACCCACCATCGAAATAGTTTGGATGGAAAAAACTTGTCATTAGTTGGATTTTTGAGTCCGAGTCAATTTGGGAGTACTCATATGGCAATTAGTGTGTGTTCCAATCATATCCAGACGCATTTAGGTCATTGTCGGATGGTTTTTAGCATCTAGAAGCATCTTAAGCGTGGAATTTGCTTTTAGAAGCCTTAATTAAGTTGTTCTTCAAGTCATGGTTGAATTCCAGAGGCTCTCACAAGTTCTAGTCAATATAAGGGAACCTAGATCACTAATAAATACATTAAGTAACCTCCTCTTTTGCATCATATTGAATTGCATTGAAATTTTTTCTTGGTGGTGTGACTTCGCCTCGCTATGGTGCAACTCCATTACAACCTTCATGTGACTCGAAGGCTCTTCTTCTTCCGGTGCAACACCAAAAGGCCCTACGTGAAGCCAATTCAATGTTGGTGGATACACGAGAAGCTCAGTGAAGACTGATGCGACTCTAGTTGGATCAAAAGATTTGGTCAGTAAGAGTCCAACTAGTTATCCTTGTTATTTTGTTTAGCCATTGCCTTCTACATTAGCTTATCTTCTTTGCTTTCTGCTTCTAGATTAACCTTTTAGTTAACTGATTCGTTTCTGCCGATAAGCTCCAAGTACATCATAGGAACTACAAAAATTCCCGGAATTCCTTTTTTTGGTCTATCTACATTCCAGGAAATTCATACGCTCCATGGACAGAGCAAAAAGTGGAGTGTTGGTCAGAATAACACACATAGAGTTAATGGTATTTCATAACTAATAGATTGAGCAGCAGCTCGTAGACCACCCCTTTTAGGTCAATAGGAAGAATCTTATCACGAATGAAGACAGACCAGCCTGAACAGACAATCTTGGTACTTAAGATGCAATTCCCTTTTTGGAAAGTGCTAATTGAGCCGTAGATTGTGAGTGAGCTTATCATTATTATTTTTTTTGGTTATTTTCTTTATTTTTTCCTTCCAAAAGATAATATCATTTTATTTCTTCTCATTAGAAAATTTCTTTTCCCTTCCGAGATAGGAGAGGCTGTGTTTGCATCCTACTAGAGTTATCCTTGTAGTATTGAGCATCCCATAGGAATCCTTGATCCTATGCTTCTGCAACCTCTAATTAGTGAAACCCCTTTGCTTCCGCATGCTTACTCTGACCTTGCATAGCCAGATCCCTAGCCCTGTTGGTCCTAGCATCATCAAGATACGAAGACACCAAGTAAATGGTTGCAGCGACATTATTCTTTGGAGGTATAACCTAGAGGGAAACACCTAACAGCTTAGGAGAATATAACCTAGAGGGAAACACCTAACAGCTTGGGAGGCAATGATTCGAAAGAAATGAAATTAAGTTTAAACATGCAATATCATAAATCTCAACAGTTTACAAGCAACCAAAATTGGATTTTCAGCTCAGATCAAAAGCAGATTTGTCAATGGAGGGGATAAAGTGCAATCTAAGTCACCTAAAGGTGTGAACATGCCTTGTATGAAGGTCCAATAAAACAAAGACACACTTATAGAGAATGCACAATGCAAGATTCACGGAGGAGTGTGGTTAATAAGGTGACTTTAGACAGATAGGACACATAAAAGAAGAGAGGTAATGCACAACTAGCATAAAAAAACTGTCAACATCTGTGAACAATGCCTTTTTATATATGTACTTGAAGATGAATATCCTAATGAAGGGTTCCATAAAGGATGACAATTTCATAAATCATAAGAAAGAACTACTATAAAAATGTAGGGCCTTAATGGGGAGGCTGATACAGGTTCGACTCCATGGTAAAGTTCCAATAAAAGAATTAAACATGAGGAAAACATGTCGTCATGAACGATCAAATATCACGATTTCATACCGGCTTTGATATTCTTAAAAGTCTCCAATGTTCACTTTTCTAAAACAGAGAAAGAGAAATTTTCATTAAAAAATTGGATCCTTTAAAGGTTCAAGAAAAACTACAGGAGAAAAGACACTGTATCCTCCTAAACAACTAAAATTGGATGATCATATAAACCTCGAAAATACAATGAACAAATCCTAATGATTGACACATGAATTTCCAATTTTCAGCAGCCATGTTCTACACTAGACCACTACTCAATGCCAAAGATTCCCAAAATCCCTGCTTTTAAGAGGTAATACATGAGATATTCAAAAAAAAAAAAAAAATCATCGCCAGTAAGTATTAAAATCGCCTCAATCATCCCTCCGTGAGACCCAGCAACCGAAATTTCGACCATATGTTACTTCCAAAAGAACCCTAACACCCAAAAGGGTAAATAAAGAAAACACAGAAAGCTTTGCATCACGTTATCATCTATCATCGATTCATCACCAAGATTACTATTTTCCGAACCCATGAGTCTCAAAACCCGAACCGAATTCAAATCAGATCACATGTGTAGACCAAAAAGAGCCCAAAGATCGAAAAGGATATAGAAGAGAAGAGATGAAGGGGGGACCGACCTGGGCGACGGCCTCCTGGTCGTCCTTGCAGGAGGCGAGGACGGCGTTCTTGGCGCGGAGGATGTCGTCGAAGGAGGCGCCCTCGGAGACGCCGAGGAGCTTGAGGGCGCTCTCGACGGACATCTCGAACGGGGCCGAGGAGTCGTCGGCCCGCGACCCGGCCTCCGGCGGGGGCGGCGCGGTGGCGCGGAGGCGGAGGAGTGGGAGAGTCGTTGCCGCCCCCCAACACCTTCTCCTCCGCCGCGACTGGAGCGTCGTGCGGTGGTGCGGCGCGTGCCTGGCGGAGATGGCGGCGGCGGCGGCGGCGGCGGTCGGCGTCGAGGGGTTCTTGTGGAGGATCGTGCCGTTGAGCGAGATAGGGGCTGCCATTCCTTTTTTCCTCCTCTCTCTCTCTCTCTCTCTCTCTACCGATTTTTTTATTTTGTGGGAGCAAAGATATTGGAAACAAGTGAGATGACATCATCGTATCATCTTAATCATTATCACCAACGACTTTAGATATTTTGATCCAAAAAAAATAAAAAAAAACAGCTTACCATGTGTGAATTCTTCCATTTTGGTGGAAATGGTTCTTTGCATCTCCCGTTTATTCTTTGCCACGCTCTATTGATTTCTTGCTAAGGTCATAGTTAGTTAATAATCAGTTTCTTTGTCAACTGAACTATATTTTATATATATATATATATATATATATATATATATATATATATATATATATATATATATATTTTGTTGTGCAGGCAAAATTATTAGTTAGATTAAATCTACCAAGTCAGCCATAGGCTAGCCAAATAAAAATTCACTTATTTTTTCTTTCAATGTTGCTTCTTTAAAAATTAACTGTGGTTAATCATAATTAGAGGAGTTAAAAAAAATATATTCAAGCACGAAACCTTCTTCATCCCTCATTAGGTAAAAAAAGAAAAAAAAAACTTGTCCATCCCTTATCTCCTCCTTGGAGAGTTCGAATCACGAGCAAACTTACTTCTCAAGTTTCAGCTTCAAAGCACTATTCACTGATAACCAAAAAAACTAAGAGGACTGGGGAGCAATTCTTGTAAATACCAAGATTTCGAGCTCATGGGTACTCTGCATCTTGCTACTGCGAACCTACTTCTCAAGTTTCAACTTCAAAGCATTCGTTGATAACCAAAAACCTAAGAAAAATTGTTGAGTATTCTTGTAAATACCAAGATTTCAAGCTCATGGGTACTCTGCATCTTGCTACTGCCACCTTTTAACGACACAACTAGTCTCTAAAGAAACAATCTCTAGGAGCACAGTGCCCATGGGAAACTCCAGCATGCCACCCAAGAAGGCTACCTCTTATTTTGCAAACAAAATATACATCATAAGTGCACAGAGTCTAACAACATAGCCAAGCATGCATGTCCATGTTCCTTTTCCAGCTGCATGTAATTTGAAATCCTGTAGCACTTCAGAATTAGCAGGCAACTCTTTTCCAAAGTACCTCACTGAATATTAGCCCACAGCCAAGTGCTTTTGTGTATCATTCTTTTCTAGCCAAGCACCATCCACCATGGCCATGAGTGTTCACTTCATACTATCTTTGCTTAGACCAGTAAAATTTTCAGGTTGCTGTAATGAAAAATACTTTTTTCTCCTCATTTTCGGAACAGTATATGACTCCATATTCTAAATTGATAGACAGTCATATCTCCAGTCATAGCATGTCACCCTTCATAAAAGCCAATTAGATTATATGCCAATAATTCTTAATGCATTGATAAATAAATGCATTGCCTGCGGTTGCTTAACACAGACATTGTCGATGTCGAGGCCAGCTTCTCCTGAAAATATGCAATAGCAGTATGGCATATCAAATTCACAGTGAACTTTGCCAGTTGCCACAAACTCCAATGGAAAATAACAGTGGAAGAACACAAATTCTAATATTAATCCAATAATCAGAATGGATTCTGATCACGATCTTGTAGAATAAAGATCACATCCGAACAGCTGAACTACCTGAAATCCAAACTTGTAAATCCCAGTGTTGGCCTGCAGAGTCAACGACAGAGATTCAAAACATTAATAATTTCACACCTTTTTTGTGCATTATGCCAATTTTTGGCATGCAGCGACCTGAACAATTTGGAACTTTGGTAACCTCAGCAGTTTCCTAGAAAAAAGGAAAAAGAAAAAAAAAAATCTGCTTTTGGAGTTGAACAAAACCATTTTTGCTTTAGAAGGAGAGAGGCATTTGTAACAATAATACACCTATTTGGTTGCATGTAATTATCCCACATGATAGAATTAAAATCTCTGCCCCCATAGTGCACCCGATTGGGAGATACCAGGGGATGCATCCACAGTTACAATATTGTCTGAGCTAATGATAAATTCTCAAATTATTCTAAATTTTCTCTTGACAGAATAATTCTCCGAATTATTCTCCAAAATGAATCAATCCAGAACTATTCAGTTATTCTCAAATTATAAACAATTTTAATAAATTGTTCATGAGTTATTCATGACCAATTAAAAAATTTATATTACAAATGAATGGTACCATATATTGTTGCTGGGAGTGATGTTTTGTACTATCATTTATTATTTCTGCATCCCCCTATTTCGCCAATATTATATAAATAAATTTACATATATTTTAGAAATTATATTGTTTCAGTTTTCTAATTTTTGCTCATTCATACTCGAATTTTTGATGTTTTTGCCAGATTCTCCAAATTCCGGATCATCACCTCTAGCTAAATTGTTTCCAAATACCAAATTTGTGATTACGAATGCACCTCAGAAATCTGGAACAATTTAAATGTTCTGCAACCAGCGAAGGAATCAGTCAATACATTTCAACTGATATCTGACAGAAACTTGACTGGTACATAACTAGAATATCCAGAACATTTGTATAAATATAAACACTTATACAGAATTGTCTAATATAAAACAATTTTATTTCGTTGGCCTTCATGTCCTCCACTAGTTCTATTCAGCATAGCATCAATGAGATGAATGAAATTCCTCATGTACCGCTCACCACACATTCGAAGCGTATAAGAAAAGAGACAGTATGCATGTTTTATATGATATATCAGGATCCTGATGCATTTGCTATCGTACTGCTTTGCTCAAGTCACCCATTTAAGAACTCATACACTGCCATTTTATATTCAAAAGGTAAAGATCAATTGGAACCCATGACCTCAATGTATCAAATGGCCTTGTCAGCAGAAGCACATATGACTGGGCAGTGTGAAGGTTTCCAAGAGTTGATGTTAACAAGACAAGTTTACTGTACATATTTATATAAGAAAAATCACAATGAAATTTGCTACATATGAAATTGATAAGCATACGAGTACAATAATATTATCTGAATACTGATTATAAAGTAGCTTTGCATGAAAGAAAACAACAGTCTATCCACTGACAGCTGATTATGTTGATTTACGTATCCAGAGACTAGGTGGCAATTATACAGCCAACCTAAATCCATATGCCTTCAGATGGCCTGCATAAATGACCAAAGCCATAGAAAAAATTTAACAAGAAATTATTTAGAAGAAAATCCTTTATAAATCAGTTCTTTGAAAAGAAAATTTATCAATGAGATCATCCACAGGAAAGAAACAATAGCCTTCAATATTACTAACTCAACTAACAAAAAAATCGCAGATAAAACTAGAAGGAATTGCCAAAATAAACTTGAACAACTAGCAGACATGTATGCCTTCTTGATTGTTCAATGAAAAATCAATACTTCGGAGATGCATGATAAGCTTTTACGTAGAAATTCCACTTCAAAGGGCATAGGAAAAGATCGATCGAAAGCCATTTCCTTGCTGTGTGGCCTGCTTCATAAGCTGGCCACTGCATTTTATTGTATTCCTATAGTCATGTACTGGATGCTCAAGACTTCTTCTAATCAAAAGCTGAGGTCGTTGAGTTCAAGAATACCAATGAGCACCTACTGACCAATGTACTGAGCTTACCTCTGCCCTCTTTCATATCGATCAAATTTATATAAAAAATAAAATTCGAAGCAATCAAGTTTATAAATATAAAATTCAAACAATCATGAGATTTCCAATAGATGATTTTTTTCACAAGGGTGCATCAGCTTCAAAATTAGTGAGTAAAAGCTTTCACGAAGAATTCACAATACCTAGCAGTATCATTGAAAGCCATTGTGACTAATTATCATAACCTGTTAATCCAGTTGGATAATGATGTTCCACAACTTCAACATTCATCATATCACCATAAACTAGTCACCTAACATGTCACAACTGGGTGTTGGTTTTTTGAATTCTTATTTGCCCATTGTTCTTGTTAAAGACAACTTCTAGTGTTACTTCCAGTTGTTCTGCATCCTTCTCAGAACTTCCATCCATTTTATTCTAGGTCTTCTCTTTTTAGTCCTTTTAACCAAGGTTCGCCGTCTCGGTCCCGGATCCCGTACCAGTGCCACATTAGCATAATATTGGTACGGTACGATACGAAATTTTTTTGGCGTACCGACATGCCAGTATTGGTACTGAATTGGTACGGTATAGTACCCTCTGTACCGCTCGGTTCAGGTCGGTACAGCATACCATGCTTTTAACACAGTTTTAACTCTCGAGTCTTGAGCATGTCCAAGGTTCTAAAAAGCAGACCATGTAGGCGACTGGTCAAGGTAGTGCTAAGCACTAAGACATGGCCACTTTTATATTTCTTTAGAGAAATGAGAGTATACTGTGAAACAAGTGGATGTACTTATCAAATATGCAGGTTTCTACAACGAAAGGAGGCATGAGAGGAAGGGTGGGAAAGGGCTAGCAGCCACATGTGAGACTGAGTCTATGAGTGCTACATGAAAGACTTCACGTCCACCTCTGGTCAGATATGAAGCCTTTCGTGTATGTATATTAATAGATTTGGCACCAAGGTTTAAAAGTTACTTGAGATAATAAGTTTGGAAAAACTTGTTTGCAAACTCAAAAAAAAAGGTCTGGAGAAGGAATATCCTTATTTCACCCTTTGGCATGTTATTTAGCAAGATGGATCCATGATGTTTGTTCTGATTCTTGAAGTAGGTTGAATTGAATGGAGGCACGAGAGAAGCAGAGGTCATAATAAATAATTAAAAGCAGATGCACTTAGGTGTATAAGGAAAAGAAAACTTAGATAATGCAAAATGATAGGAATTAACTGTTTCCATGATTGTATCTCAGAGGATACAGTATACTTAGATTGAAATATGACTTCTACCTCAAGGTTCATCAGAAGTTGCAGCTGAGCTGCAGTTTCAAAGGAAAGATGGTACCAGTGTTACCTAGACATTTGGCATGGGTGCCAAGCATCCAAATGTCCTCAAGTGTAAGACATGACAGCATCCACCAAAATAAGCACAAGGATAGGGCATATTTATTGTGGACATGGCTTGAGGACACGTGTTGTGCTCAAGTGTTGTCCTCAAGTATCCTGATAATTAAATGCATATTAAGATACAATATTAACATTATTTGGTTTATATTTCATGTTTGTTTTTCCACCAAGGAGAAGATCAGGTCTGGATCAAATGTGCCTCATACATTTAAATGCAAACCCAATGTCTTTGTTAAAAAAAATACTGAATTCAATCAATAAGTTTCATTATAATTGTAACATAGTAATCCTCAGTATGTCACATGTTCGAAGAATGAAATTTTGAACTTTTCCTCCATCTATGTTGATATAAGTGCTGTCATCTTCATCTTCCCTTAATCTATCCAACCTGTCATGATCAGCATATTCTGTAAGAGCAATCTTGGTCAAGTTATAGAAATGTCATTGGTTTCTTTCCATGGTTATAATACCATAGAGAATTACTCAAATGTTCCTCTTAAATTCATGTGGAATCTTATGTAACTGCTTTTGTAGGGGAAACATAAAATTTTTTTGATGAGCATGTGGTCTTGAAATAATTTTCTTTATAATATGTTTCTTCATGCTTCATACTTACAAGCAACTGGAGCATCTGATGCATGCTCTTCAACACCATCCTTGTGCCTCAGCATAGGAGCTACCTCATGCTCTGGGTTTTTCTACCTAGCTGCCGATTCCCAAACTTTTTTAGCATATATGCTGACCTGAGTTTTCCATTTTATGTAACCAAAGGAACTATAAAAAGTCATTCAATGTAATCCAGGCTACACCTTGAATTCAAGGCCTGTTTCATTGTAATTCCGTATGCCAACAACTCTAATAACAACCAAGCATTCCTATTTATGCAACCTCTTTGTGCAAAAGAATATTATATCTTTTGGCCCTAGGACAAGTACACCCAAAAGACGATCTGAACTAGTAATGACAATCAAGAGTTACTAGCTTCTAGAGAATGTTAAGAAATAAACATAGTTTCTCTCTCTCCATGTCACCATTTATATATTGGTTTTGTTGATCTTGGGAACCAAGACCGAATTATGATACAAAGACTACATTATGATTAGGAGTCAATGTATATTTACGGAAATGGGATCTACATGTTATGCACCAATCATGGTACCTAACTCTCAGGAAAAATTATGAATACACGTACAGGCAACTCTTCCAAGCTAAGGAATAGAGGAAGAAAGTATAAGATTTATTTACATTTGTTATATGCACCACCATATATTTAGTATAATAGATTAAAAATGTATCAATAATGAACATATAAGTGTCTCATGCTAAATTCACTCACTTCTGGATGCAGGTCCATGGTAAAGTTCATATCCTTCAATCCTTATTGGATATGGATCAAATCATATAGATTTTACAAGATCAGACTCCTAGAAAACTAATTTGACCAAAATCCACCAGTCAACACCCATAGGCCCACCTCAACATATTTGCAGGGGATTGCTTTCCTCACCATGTTTTTTGCTGTATAATGCCCACACGTCTTGAAATTGAATCCAAATTAACATTCTAGAAGATGAGGGAAGAGTATCTTCGATATCAGCATGATTTTATTGTTCAATGATTTCATTCATTCTTGCAAACCTCTCATCCACCTGTGCAAAAATCCGACTAAGAAGCAACCATTCTTCAAGCATCCTTAGAAGTATCACTTAATGCAGGTCCATACCTAATGTATGTACCTACCGGAGAAGTAGGGCCATGGTACAAAGGTATTTGCTTCTGCACTGCATGACTGTCCACATGGGTCTGTACTGGTGTATGCCAGACTGGAACACAATAGCATGCACTTATTTACATTGTTATCATCCCGGCATATGACTGATGGCATGCACTAGCACAATCTAGTTTTCTAATTGTCTGGCCCTGAGTAAGCATCGAATACTAGTGTATCACCCCAGCCTACGACTTCTCATGCAATATTTTAAACATTGTGTTCAACTTTCTTTTGCCATTCAGCATGCAAACTTAATCTTCCACTACAAGGTTCTACAACCTTTTGATTTAACAGAATCAGAAGTTTGTTAGATTGGTGCAGAAATTGCAAGAATATGACACGATATTGCTACTTTATGCAAAAGCAAGAAAAGAGAAACTAATAAGTAGGAAGAAGAAAGGAAATAGAAGAGGAGAAAAGAGTACTATCAAATCCATCACAAATATCAAAAAAACCTCCTTTTGAAGATAAATAGCGCACTTTCTGCAAACGCCAAATCTCAGCTTTGTTCTTCAAGCAAGGTGGATTATAATACCCAAGATTTATTCAACAAAATTAGAATAAGTACATCAAGAAGTATTTTTAATTTCTTATAGATATCTAACTTCTCCTTTCTCTCGATACCGAAGTTCGCCGTCTCGATACCGGACCCCGTACTGGTGCCACACTAGTATAGTGTCGGTACAGTACGGTATGCAATTTTTTTGGCATACCACTACTCGGTATGCCACCGGTACCGAATCGGTATGTTACGTTCAGTACCGTCCAATTCGATACGGTACAACATAACATGCTTGATACATAAGCAAAAAACAAACAATTTTTGCAGCTACCATTATCAATGATTGTCAACCAGCAGAAAAATAATAATAATAATGCACTAGAAAGAAAACCTCTTGATAGCCCAGCTCTAGAAAGAAAACCTCTTGATTCGTCCTGCCTGCATGCATTCTTAGGCACACCAAGACATGAGACTAGATCATCATGTTGTATCAAGCTGCTATAACTTGATGCTCTTGATGCAGCATGCATCCTATTTCCAGAGAACACGATTGGCAAGAAATGTACCAAGAAACAGCAAAGCATTGTGCACTTTATTAATTGCAAGCTATTCCTATATTAGAATATATTTTGCAACAATTTTTCCTACAATGAAGCGCATGACACGAACCGACTACACGCACAATTAAAATAAAACCAGAGAATACTAAGAATGGTTCTATAAAAATTTAAAAAAAAAAAATCATAAAGCACAAAAAGATGAGCATAAGTAAGAACAGACTCTAAATAACGGGAAGGAAAGATGCCGTGTGAATACCACTCACTTACCATCATGACTGATCGGCAGCAGGGGGCGGATGACTGACGACGATGGGAGGGCGGAGAGATCGGTGCTCCGCCTCCTGCTCCTTCCGGGCATTGTACATCTCCTCGGTCTCCACCGCAACCAACCTCTTCACCTGAACCACCACAACACGGTCGCAATTAGCAACTTGAAATCGTTTTATTTTTTGAAAGGGAAAGAAGATGAGGAGGAACAAAAAATTTTTTGAAAGGGAAAGAAGAGAGAGAAAGAGAGCACCTGGTTGAGCATACCGAGGAGGGAGGGGGTGGTGCGGTGGATGACGGTGCGGTTGCAGCGGCGGAGGCGCATGGCTTCGAGGGTGCGGCGGTGGAGGCGGCGGGTTCCCGGGAGACCGCGCACCAGCGTGATGTACAGCCGCGGGCTCCACTCGATCGGCACCCGCGCCTTGAACGCATTGAACGCGCTCCCGGTCATCCCCACGGCGACTCTTCTCGCTCCTCCCGCTCCGCCTCCAGCTACGGCAACTGGAACTCGAGCGCCGCCGAACCTTTGGAACCAGGGGCCAAGACGGTAGGGCTATTTCGGGAGCGGGTAAGCGGATCTTTTAACAAAATTGTCATCCGATACCCGATACGATCTAGTTACTAGGTAACACGGCAATCAGACCGGTGATACGAGATAGACCAATCAAAAATTTAAAACTGAACCAAACCATTTTATTAAACTGATAATCTAAGTTGATTTGTAATGATCTGAATCAAATTAAACAGATCAAATGGTTAAATTTTGCATCCTAATTTCTTAGTTGGAATCCCACTTTTGACTTTCATTTATGTTTGAAAGTGAGATTTTTTTTTGGATTTGCTTCAGATTTAGGGCCATCTGAACGGATCAAGAAACTAACTCTTTTTTTTTTTCAACTTTCTAATATCAATATGAGATCCATGAACCAATTCTTATCTTAATGCTTTGGGTATACAAAGATATGAAAGACAACATTGTGAATTTGCACCAAGCATCTAAAGAAACAAAGAATGAAGATAGCATGTCATTATTTTTCAGCAATATATTTCTTTACCATTGCAATCATCATCTAACTCTACATTCGACAGAAGTTCTATTTAACATAATAAAAAATCTATTAAAAGAAAATATTAAATGATAAGAAAAAGATGAGCTATTTTTTTAAGAAAAAATATATGTTTGATTGGACACTATGGAATCTCTCAATTAAAATCGCATACTATTGATTATTGGCTGGATGCGCATTTGCATGTACACATTCACTAATAATATTAAATGGGTAGATATTGCATTTCAATATCATCTTTGTAAATTCCAACGTCAACCTCCGTTTTTCAATTATACCAAGAGTTTTGCTCCCAATGATAATAATAAAACAATAATAGTTATTGCTATATATTATAGTATTATTGTACTATTTTTTTGGACCAGAGTGTGAGAAAGGATTGATATGGCACATCGAGGGATTGGAGAAAGGGCGAGAAACTTTCTCCAAGATTTCTCCCTCCACAGATAACTGAGAGACCGGAGGGAGAGAGGACGTTTTCTCCATTCCTCTCTTCCCCAAGGACTAGGAGAGAAGGCCACGTTCGCACTCCTCTACAAATCATTTCTAAGATTATTTTAATCCATATTTGTGTGGCTAATATCTTTTCTCTTTATTTTTTTTAAAATAGTTTAAGATAGTTCATATGTCACTACCATCCTCGCTGTTCACGGGATAACGAGTGGAACTTGAAACCGTGGTGAGTTGAAGAAGCTATTGGAAATGCCAAACTAGCTTCCGCTTGTTTTGTTTCTTGCTTGAGATGGAGGGAAGGAAAAAATGGGAGAAGATGGACCGAGTTTTGGTGCAACACAATCTTGCCGGCCAGTCATGGCTGAGGAAGGCTAGGCTCGGGGATGGCGAGGCCGAGCTCCCGGCATTCCCGAAGCCTCGCAGGCCTGCATTTCCGGCTCTCTCTCTCTCTCTCTTTCTATGGTTGGAAATTCGAATTTGGCATGGCAAGTTAGTAACATTCTTTTTGAATGCAGCCATGTATGTCTTGGTGTATACATTCTTTGAGACATGTATGCACACATGTATGTAAATACCAGCATCTTACAATATCTACAAATGTATTTAGCTCAGTCTTTATATATGTATACTAGAGAATGACATGAGCGATGCATGTAATAAGATTGGAGAGTCGGCATACGTCGCAATCCAGAATCTCATCTAAAAAGACTAAAAATATATTATTTGGGTTCTTTGGCCCGGCATAAGTTTCTAAGAGCTACCTAGTATATAGTCGACGTGAGACTAAATATACGCCCATACGGATCCTCACATACTTTCCCCGTTTAAGCTCCGGCATCCTCATTAGGCTAAGGGTTTAAATTTATTTAAATCTAATCACAAGCATTATGATCGGTCCGTGGTTAGGTTCAATAAGCTTGTGCTGCAATGTCCCTTAGTCCACATAGATTATTGATTGGGTGCTCTCTGATACTATTTGTCACGACTAAGATCTCACTAAAAAAAACTAGTTGAAATTTATTATTCGGATTCTTTCGCCTTGTATAAGTACCCAAAATCTATGTCGTACATAATCGATGTGGGATTAAATATACGCCTGAACGGACTCTCCCAGCATAAACATGGAGCTTTATGATAAATGAGTTTTTTGGAATTTGGACTATATAATATAATACATATACATAAACAAATATTCACATATACACGTTAGAATGGATTTATAATGGTTGCCTTTTGACATATGCAACTTAATTTGTTTTTTCATTATTTCCTTCATCCAGCCATTCCAACCATGGAAGGAGCAATGCTGTTTTGGCAATGATATCAAGCAAGGTTAGAACTTGAACCTTGATTTTCCTTGACAAAATGGTCGTCAAAGGTTGGTTTCGGTCTTTCCATTGCTTTGTGGACTTAACAAAGTGATGGTAAAGCATCGTAACATGCTATATTTTGTTATAACAACATATGTGACGATGAGTAACAAAACATGCTTTGGTCAAAGTTCACAATTCAAAGCATCTTACATCAAACACAATCATGTTGTACATTATGTTAGAAATCCTAAGCAAACACCGCAAAACATGTCAATCTAAATCTATGAGGACTCATGTGGAGCCTTCACCAATTTCATGAGTAGCTAAAGGCATGTCGCAAGTAGCAACAAAATAATGTATGTTGCCGCCGAATCTGGACTGAGGTCGGAGTGCAGCTCAGACAACCCTAAGGTCATCTAGAGACGAGCTAAATAGGCTGGTCAAGGTGCAGGGGGTGGATCTCCTTCGGATGTGGCCTGCAAAAAATCCGCTTGCCGAAGAGTTTTCAGCGGAAGACCCTCCGATGCCTAAGTCACAATAACGAGGCAACAACGTAGAAGGATGAGAATTTCAGCCGAGTGTAATCTTTGTGAGTAATATTATATGCATATCTGAGGTCTTCCGGACTGCCCTTTTATATAGGGGGCCTATCTTCTCGTTACCTGGCCTAACATGGCATGCAATGATGGCCAAGTAACAGTTGAGGAGTGGGTGCCAGTCCACTAGGTGGCAGACAGCATTGGAGGGGCACATGCCATGGCACTGCCATAATTGTGGGCTGCCAGAGTTGTCGATTGTTGGGATTGTCAGTCCTTTTTGACACGTGCTAATTATAATCTTTGGCTGATGGCTCTTCGGCCGGGGCTGAGGTAGCTCACTTCGGTTAGTCGGCTACTCGGCTGGGGTCGAGGTTGTTCTCTGCAGCTTACATCCGAGATAAAGGGGTAGGTATGGCCCGAGATCAAGATGTCCAATATTTCTCCTAACACTTACCTCCCACTTCTGTCAAGTCGCATCTCAGTTCGGATGACAGAAGTCAAGTCGCCATTTTGATGGAGGACGAGACATTTATCATGGGCAATAAATGCGCTGATCTATCTTTTCAAAGCATCAACGAATCTAGACCATTTCGAGACGTCATCGTTGTGGGGTGACTTTGAGATGCTATTAATGCAGTGATCCGGCGGATCGCCCCTGTCATGTCCTATGTTGACACATGGCTCGATTTGCTTGGGTAGCCGGATCAGTGTTTCGATAGGGGCCGTCTGCGCCCCTATATAAAGGTGTTCCCAACCTTCGGTCTCTACTCCTTTCTCCATTTGCTCCTCCATCCAAGTGTTTGAGTGTCTAGGCCCCTAGGTGGTGCTCCGACGAAGTCCTTCGTCTCCGGCATCCTCCGTGCTTCTCCATTTCTGGTAGGTCTTCAATCTTTGGTTGCTCAACCCTTTTTCTGTCTTCTTCTTCTTCGTCTCCTCGTTCTTTTTCTTGATATTTTCCTTCGTCTTTCTTTGGCCACCATGAGCAAGGTTGAGGCCAATGCCTCGAAAGAGAGTTGGTCATCTAACTGCTCTTCTCAAGGCTCGCAGCTGTCGCCTTTGGGTGAGGCTAAGTCTGTCCGGTCGGGCCTGGAATATGAGGTATCCATCCTTACTCGGGGGGAAATTGACCTCATCTAAGCTTAGCATTTTGTGTCTCCCGAGTTCACCCTTGAGCTCGCTAGTTCCAGTGACCAGGTGACCAACCCGCACCCTTCTTGGCTTGGCTTGAATGAGAAGACTCTACAGGTCGGGCTAAGACATTCTCTCCACCCCTTCTTTGTGCAATTAATGGGGTCTTACTATCTTATCCTGACCCAACTGGTGTCGAACTCCTAACGGGTCTTAGTTAGTTTTCTTTCTCTTTGTCTCCTTCGAAACATTTGAGCCTTGGTGTCCTTTTTTGATGGTGCTTCACCTTGAAGAGGCATCCTCAGGATAGCAACTGGTGGTATTTTTCTCTTCGAAAAGATTACCAGCTGCTCTGAGGTACTCTCTATTCCATCCATAGATAGAAATGAAGGTTTTTCTTTGTTCGCTTCGAGCAACCATGGGGTTTGATACCGTAGGGAGGGGCCTCGAAGAGATCTGAATCAACCTCCGAGGTTGTTTGATGACAATCAAAGGACCTTGGACAAGCTTCTAGAATCTTGATCTGAGATCCCTACCCTATAGAATTTGTTGTTCGAGGAGGCTCTGATTAAGGCCGGTCTGAGCCTGGCCGACACCTAGGGTAAGCGTCTCCTAGATTTTTCCTATCTCTTTACCTCGGTGTCACGGGCTAACTTTGTCTTTGTTTTTGCAGCTCTTGCCGCCAAGAAGACTAATTTTGTGCTGATTCATGAGAGAAGAAAGGTGAAGAAGAAGTTGGCTGTGGCCGCTGACGGTGAGGCCTCTCAAAAAAAAAAAGTCGAGGAGGGAGTCCTCCTCGACTCCTACTACCAAAGCTGCTGTCAAGACCACTGTCGAAACCTTAGGGCCTAAAGTTCCTCCCGAGGTGCCCGTACCTCAGGGGGAGATCATAGAGCTCGACCCTGAGGTCGAGGTTGTTCATCCAATTAGGTCAGTCTCTTCGGAGGGGGTCATCCTCACCCAATCCTATCCTACCACCATGCCTCCCCGCCAACCATTTCCCAAGATTCACGCCTTCGCTCGATTGGATCTGGGTCCGTCTACTCCAACTAAGGAGGACCCCTCAACCTTGTTCCACATCTCCGGGACTTGTTTCCTAAAATGGGCGATCGAAGAGTCTGACTTGGTTCTAGAGTCTGCCGAAGTAGCGACGGAGTTTGTTCGAGCCATGTAGCTTCTAGCTAACAGGGAGTTCATGCGCTCCCTTGACCCCACCGAGTTCTTCGATGGGGTCTTCACCATGGTCCTTGGGTAAGTTTCATAGATCTTCGTTAAGTCGCTTTCCTCGAAAACTAATCCTCCTCCTTCTTTTTAGCACGCCCTTGAAATCGACTGCATGCATGAGAGGATTAAGATATTCTCGAGGAGCATCTTGAAGTACAAGGTGAGGGCGGAGACCACCGAGGAGCACACATGTCTGGCCGAGGCGGGGGCGGAGGCTGCCGAGCGGGCTCGGAGAAACTGAACTAAGGGTGAAGGCGGTCGAGGAGCACAGGCCGAATTGAGGGCAAAGGCAATCAAAGTCAAAGTTGAGTCAGCAGAAACCCTTGCTTTGGCCGCACATACCCAGGCCATGATCATAGAGAGGCAATTGTCCACTGTCAGGGAAGCCTACCATATTGTTGAGAAGAAAGTCGCAGAGCTTTTTGAGAAGTTGGTTCAGGCCGAGCGGAAGGCTACCAAGGCTAGGGAGGAGGCCATTTGTGCCGAGGCGAGGGTAACGAAGGCGGTCAAGGAGTACCATGCCTCAGAGTAGTTTCGAGAGGAGACCTTGGAGAATGTAGCCGACGCATTCGGAAAAGGCTTCAAGGTATGTTGAGCTCAAGCTCAGCGGCTCTTCTCGAAGATAGGCTTCTCTGGCCTCAACGACGACGGCAACAGCAGGGGTGGCGCTGATGGCGGAGGCGATGACCTCAACGTTAGTAGAGGCGGCGAGTTCTACAGTGGTGGCAGCAACAGCGAAGGCCCTAAGGAGGCCGCTGGAGCTGATCCGAGGGAATGCCCTTCTTGTCTTGGATCTTCGCCTAGCCCTAAGGAGGTCGTAGGAGCCGATCTCGGGGGATGCCCTCCTTGTCTTGGATCTTCGTCTTAATGTCGCGGATGGTGTTCGAGGACCCAAACCCCCGAGCAACGGCCTTATCGATGAGGATCTTCACAAAGATCCACATCTTGCAGGACTAGATTGGGAGCTCTTCTTCTCAACCGAAGAAAAGTGGATGCCTTGGCTGGTGACGACGGTGATGGCGAAGGCGGAGGATGAAGCCCCACCTTTTTTGCCCTTTTTGTTAGTTTTCTCTTTTTAACTCAGGTTGGCTGAGCTTGATAATTCTCATTTTGTTTGGCCTCTACTGAGGTCAATGTAAAAATTCACGACTTTAACGAGAACGAAGAATTTCCAAAAGTACCTGGCTTCAATTTTTGTCTATGTTGTTTTTTCTTTGTCCGAGTTCAAGTCGCCGCTATAAGCTTCAACCTTCTCTTATAGCTCTTTTTTGCTCGAATTCTACCGAGGTTGATGTATACATCGAAAGTTAATAAAAGTAAAGGAATTTCCAAAGTACCTGACTTCAACCTTTTCTTGTGTTCAACCACTTTTCGATTTGAGCTTGGGTCATCACGTCAGGTTTTTCTTCTTGTGGAGCTTTAGCTTATCTTGGGCTCCTCGGTCAATCTTTTCAGAATTTGGCCTCCTGAGGAGTTTTGAGTGAGCTCGGTCTTTTTCATCTCCAGACTAAGGTCACAGAGGCATCTCTGGTCTATGGACCTAAAGGAATCCAAGAAGGCTCAGCCTTTAGGAGGTCGACACCTTCTTTCATCTTCGAAGTATGCTTCTGGAGGCATATCTAGGATTGGCTGCTAGAGAAAATTCAAGTGGGCTCGGTCTTCAAGAGGTCGGTGCCCCTGCTTATCTCCAGAGTATGCTTTCGATGGCATCTTTAGGATTGGCTACTAGAGAAAATCCGAGTAGGCTCGGTCTTCAGGAGGCCGGCACTTCCATTTATCTTCAGAGTATGCTCCCAAAGGTATCGCTAGGATTGGCTATCAAAGAAAATCCGAGTGGGCTCGAGCTTCAGGAGGTCGGCGCCTCTGTTCATCTCTAAAGTACACTTTCGGAGGAATTTTTAAGGTTAGCTACTAGAGAAAATCTTAGTAGGGCTCGGCCTTCAGGAGGTTGGCGCCTCCGTTCATCTCTGGAGTATACTCCTGAAGGCATCTCTGGGATTAGCTACCACAGAAATCTCGAGGGGGCTCGATTTAAGAAAGTTGGCACCTCCGTTCATTTCTGAAGTATGTTCCTGAAGGCATCTCTGGGGTTGGCTACCAAAGAAAATCTATGTGGGCTCAGTCTTCAGGAGGTTGGCGCCTCCATTCATCTCTGGAGTATGCTTTCGAAGACATCTCTAGGGTTGGCTGCCAAAGAAAATCCAAATAGGCTTGGTCTTCAGGAGGTTGGCGCCTCCATTCATCTCTAGAGTATACTCTCGGAGGCATCTTTGAGTTGGTTACTAGAGAAAATCCGAGTAAATTCAATATTCAAGAGGTCGGCGCTTCCATTTATCTCCAGAGTATGCTTCCGGAGGCATCTTTAGGGTTGGTTACCAAAGAAATCTCGAGGGGGCTCGATTTAAGGAGGCCCTAGGTGTCCCCGGGTTGTCTCCCTTATTGAGGCCTAAGTGGTCTCTGGGTTGTTCCAAGTCGAGTTCGCTTGTCATAATTGTCTGATCTAAATACAGAGAAATAACATAAAGATTTTTTTATTAAAGATAAGCCCAGAATACAATGGATCTCACTGATAGTAGATGTACAAGTTGTCGCAGTTTCACGTCTATGGGATTTGGAGCATCGTCGAGCTGCTCCAGCCTATATGTCCTTGGTTGCAACTACTTTAGTCATCCAGTACGGGCCTTCCAGTTCAAGCTCAGCTTTTCAAGTTTCTCTAGCTATGATGCTTCGGTCTTCCTTAAGACGAGGTCGCTAGGTCAGAAGAGTTTGCCTTTAGTCTTAGAGTTGTAGTACTAGGCTGTTTTCCTGGTACGTCACCAGGCAGACTAAGCTTGTTCTTTGGTTTCTTCCAACAGATCGAGATTAACCCAGAGCCGATCTGAGTTCATCGGATCATTGAAGCTCTCTACACTGAATGATGGAAGCACGATCTCCAGTGAGATCACTGCCTCCATTCTGAAGGCGATGTTGAAGGGCGTCTCTACGGTGGGAACATGTGGTATGCCCATAGGATATTGTACAGCTCCTCCGCCCACAACCTTTTTCCTCGTGACTTCATGCTGGTTGTTTCTCCTTTCGATGGATGTCGATGTCGCTAGGGCTGGGTATCCTTCCTCTAGTGCCAAGCTGTTGCTGCTAGATTCGAGCTAAGGTCGGAGTGCAACTTGGACGACCCTGAGGTCGACTGAAGAGCTAAGCAGGCTAGCCAAGGTGCGCGCGGGGGAGGGGGGGTGGTTGGTCCTTCGAATGTGGCCTGCAAAAAGTCTGCTTGCAGAGAGTTTCAGGCAGGGGACCTTTTGATGCCTAAGTCAGAATAACAAGGCAACAACATAAAAGGAAGAGAATTTCAGTAAAGTATGGTCTTTGTGAGTAATGCATGCGTACCTGAGGTCCCCAGGCCGCCTCTTTATATAAGGAAGCCCATTTTATCGTTATCTGGCCTGATGTGGCGTGCAATGATGGTCAGATAACGGTCGGTAGTACGATCGAGGCGTGGGTGCCAATCCGTGTGGATGGTGGGCAACGCTAGAGGAGCATTGGCCATGGCATTACCACGACTATGAGCTACCAAAGTTGTCGGTTGTTGGGATTGTTAGTCCTTATTGGCATGTGCTGATTGTTTTCTTTGGCTGATGGCTCCTCGGCCGGGGCTGAGGTAGTTCACATCGGTTAGTCAGCTGCTCGGCTGGGGTTAAGGTTGTTCTCCTCAGCTTAGGACCGAGGTAAAAAGGGTAGGTTTGGCTCGAGATTGAGGTGTCCAATATTCCCCCCCAATAATGTCAATGGTGAAAGGATCAGAAATATAATTCCTTATCAAAATTATTTTAGTTTAACCATCTCTATTTTTTGGTGTAAATGAATCTGTGAATCATTTACAGGAAACCATATAACTCAAGACATGTAAGGATAATTCATGACAGTTCCTTCCCATGCCCATCTGAAACCTGAAGGAAATATAATAGAAAGCTCACTAGCATCAGATTGCCCGTCTATCTCTTAAAATTGAAGCCCAGATTAACAAAGAAAAATCAATATTTGGGACATGGCAGAATAAATTTCAGATTACATCTTCCATTACCTGAAAGGTCAGCAGTTCTGCTCTTGTAAGTATCGAAATTGTTTTCACATGGAGCAACAAGTCAAACTTAGATGGCATAATTAACACAGAATTTTGTTATGGATGACTATATTACATGAAGCCTGAAGCAGTATAATGGAACTGCCACCATGAAATTTGATGGTAAAGCATAGGTTTCAGTGAGGTACATGACTAAAGGAGGAAGTATGATGTGATTTGCCACAGAATGATGCAGGAAAAGAATCTACAAGCACAGGATGCCCACCTCCATGTTATTGTGGATCTCCTCCAAGCAGATCAGATAAACCATTCGTACATGATGTTCAGTTTGTCCATCAGGCGGAGATTCTTTCACCACACCCACAGGCCAAGTTGTTTGACAGGCTTGCTACTTAAGCTGGTGTTCAACAGGAGCTTCTGTTATAAGATTGACAACTTGATACCATGGCAGACAAAATTGAAGCCCTCTAAGAGATCAGCCAAAGAGTCTTTGGATAATAATTTTTAAAAAAACTTAATTCTAGAGATGTAATGATGATAAACCTAACAAATAAAATTCCCCCCCCCCCTTTAAAACTTATGTGGGGGGCAGTTTTGGCCAAAGAGCTCTGTATATATGCAGCAATGGTGATAATATTTGTTGTCCATTACGTGTGTATGTGTTTAAATGCATGTCAAACAGACTTGAGAATTATGATGATATTCAGATGCGATCATGCAAATAATACTCTGAAATGATGTGTCTCTACTTACCTGATGGCCATTGATATGAAAAATCAACTAGTAGTTTCCATTAGCTAATTTGTATTCTCAGAACTTCATTGCAGATTCAACACAGTTATTAAATGGTTTAACTTCTCTCTATGTCACCTTAGGTTGATCCCATTTTTTTAGTTTTTCTGCAAAGAGAATCATCATCTGAACTGAGGGTAAAACCTTTCTAAGAAATCTTGTTAAGCTTAATTATGCTTAAAAACAATATCAAAGCCAAGTGATCATTGTCCACTATGAAACTACTATCAAATGCTTACTGCATTTGATCACTGACTTCTGTTTGACTGGTGATACATTGTATAATCTAATGGGAATTAATAAATTCTATCGATATTACTCATAAACAAAGTTTGCTGCTTCATGTTTGCAATTAGAAGCCTAATTACTGCAACAACCCCTGTATACACACGGCCAGTCATTTTGACCCCTACTTGCTAGGTTACTATTCCTCTTGGAAAATCCTCTTCCTTTTCTCTGTGCCTTATAAAGTTATACTTTTTTCGGCTAACCTACTAACTTCAGTATAAATATTAGGGACTCAGTTGTTTTCCAACTTCTGCCTATTTGCATCAAGCTGATACATGAGATATATCTATATTCTTTAATTTGAACAAGAAACAAAAGTCCTATCTAGTTCCTTCCCTGCTCATGTCCTGCTCTCCTCCCACCCCCACCCTAATCCACATTATACTGTGGTCTGTTCTGCTCAAGACTACAAGATCATTCCATGTAGAAAGCAATAGTTAAGTAATAATATCTTATCTTATGCTTTTTTTTTTGTAGAAATATCTTGTGCTTTTGTTACTTGGGTTCTTTGATACCGTGTTACTGCTACTATTGTTTCCCAAATGTCTCTTGTATAACAACATTTACACTTGAATGTTGTTGTTGTTGTTGTGCCCAAATGCTTCCTGCCTATCAACATTCACACCAACAACTGAAAGTCAGAGGTCAGCTTCTTTATCGAATGTGGTCTGCATATCTGCTTTATTCTCTGGCTTGTGATTCTGTAATTTTCTAAAATGATGAAGTTTGACATGGCCACCAAAACCACCA
>NW_024068638.1:0-116832 GCF_009389715.1 Phoenix dactylifera
CTCCCTATCCGGTGGAGTTGGGAAGGGGCACGAGGTACTACCACTAGCCTCCCTCTTGTGCCGTCCCTAATATGCCCTACACCGAATAGTTGGGTCAAATAGTGCCGGGTACTACCACTAGCCTCCCCATTGGCACCATCCCTATGATGAGCAATATAGAAAGGTTAAAATGTTTACTTCAAAACCTCCCTATTTAAGTGTAATTAATTATGGATTTATCCCTTCCAAAAGAATGCTCACACAAGTCTCACAAATGTGTCGAATATATTAAGTTTGTTTTGCTTTTCCTTAAGGTTGAAGTGTTTGCCTCTACTTGGATTTTACTTCTCTTGAATAATATCCATTTTCTTTTCTTTATCTCTCTCTCTTTTTGTTATTCTCAAGTAATTTTCATGAGAGAGCAGAATAGAGAATTAATCTTACGTATCATATATATGTATATCATGCAAACAATATTTTCATTATGCTCAAGGTTTCATAACTTCTCACAAGTTATTTTACATCAACATTTTAAGCATATACTTGTGTATTTCATGGTTATGACATAGGCAAAGATATATTTTAGTTTGGGCAAAACCATGAAATAATTTCTAAAAGTATAAGTCAGTCAATACACATATAGACATGATATCAAAAATTAATAATTAAAGAATTTAATCATGCCATAATAAGATTTAAGTTACTGACTTTGCTCAACTAATTTGTGAGAAAGGTATCTAAATTACCTATTCATTATATGTTCTTCAAGCCAAACTAGATTTCTTATGTGTGAACTTTTGGCTGAAGAAGATCCTCTCTCTTGTTTGCATGTAAATGTTTAGTGTATCTTACATGAAGATATCCTTCAAGTTGAAATCTCTCATTTTTCTTTCTTGAAGGAAGGTCATTAGTTTCTTTAAGATACAAAGCATTCATCCAACATATATATTTTTTAACTAGATGACTCAATATAAGATATGACAATAGTTGCATGTTGAGTCACTTTACTCAAGAGATTGCCTAAATATAAGCAAGCACATATCATTTGAACTAAAGAGATAGATTCATTAACCAAGATAGTTTAAGTCAATTTAGTTTAGATTCTATTTGCTTAAGATAATTATCAATAAGATATGTTAACTATGTTTTAATCAATTTATCTTAAACATTTGTTTCTATCAAAATTCAGATTATGATTTATTTGTTATCAATAAAATATGATTAATTAAAGTTAGATTGAAGTCTTGCACAAGGTCACATAATAAGCATACATTCAGGTCTACTAGCTGTATGATAAAATAATTATTCTATCATGCTTCAATACAGCTTTAAACAATAGATCTACTTTGCTCATCCTTTTCAAATTCTACAAGATGGGGTCATAGATATACCTTCTTCATGCCAATCTTCTATAAGGATTTTCTTGTGGACTAACGTTGGTCAATGAAGATCCCCTTTCCTGTTTGTCTTAATTTGGAGTTTGAGAGAAGATGTTAATTCATTCATCATATATATTTCAAACTCACCTTGTATGAGCTTAGTAAAAATATAAATCTTCATTAGTAGAACCAAAAATAATGTCACAAATTCTTCCTTTTGATACATAGATTTATCATTATTACTTTCTATCAAAAAGGTTGCTTAAGCTTTTATATCATGCTTTTGATGCTTGTTTCAAATCATATAATGCTTTATCATATTTGTAATGAGTGTTTTCAAATATGGTAGTTATCTAACATATATAAAATAAGCACATAGGAGTCCATTCTACACACTCATTTGATAGGATATAACGTTTATAAAGCAAACAAATGATAAAGGTGATTTTTACTTCTAATCATGCAAGAATCTTATCACGATCTATTTCATCTTTTCTTGATTTAATCTTTTAGTAGTCATCATTAAGTGTATATCTGAAAAATCCAATTTGGTTCTAATTAACAAGTTTTTCAGATTGTTATATGTAAAAGATTTAACCATATAATTTGATTTTAGTATTTTGATAATAGATCATTAGTCTCATAAAGAATAAAATGAATTGATACTTCTACATCTAGAATTTTTCATGAATGTTCTATATGCATTGCTTGATGAATGATATCCAAGGATAGAAATATCTTTATTAGATTTGGCATTATTTTTCAAGAGAACATATCAAGCATAACATGTACGACTGAAAAATATGAGAGATACGCAATAGTTCGTTTTCTATTTTTCAGAAGATCAAAAGAAGTTTTCATCAAAGATAGATCTAATAGACGTCATATGTATGACAAGCAGTGATGATAGCTTTTAAAAGTCATTTTAAGTAGATGACTATCATACAACGTTGCCTTTTTCAATTCTTCAAAGATTCTATTAATCCTATTTTACCTATAGTGTTCTTGGTGCAGAAAGAATTGTATTCAATATTATTTTCTGTGCACAACTTAACACAAAATTGGTTTTCAAAACTATGCCGTGATTCATAGTTTGCAAACCTTTATCATCTGATCGCTTTTTGTGAGTTTGTGCCAATGCAGAAAATATTTCAATTTGAGTGCCAAGAACAAGGCTAATGTAAGCTTTTGAAAAATTAGTGTTGGAAACAACATCTCTAGATTTAGAAATTATTTTTGTTTGTTTCCTTAGTTAGCATGCATAGTAAAACTTTGACCTTTAAGAGGATAATCTAAGTAAGCCTATGGCAAGGTCTTTTGAGATTAAGTACATACTAGCATGAGCTGATTTCATATGCCAAATATGGTTTCTTTAATCTTGGTATTCATAGTGCATATATTCAAAAGCATACCAAGTACACATTATCATATCTATGATCAATAAACAATAATGCCATAGATAAAAACTCTCAATCAAGCATATAGAGAATTCATAGAGTTATTCTTAATAAGTTGATTAATCATTTAGCACCTTATCCACTAGTGAGTAAAATGAAATGATTTGATTATATTTCCAAAAGTATTTTCTAAAGTATCCCAGATCTCCTTAGCAGATAAGCATGCAGAAATTTCATTAAACTTCGTTTCTTGAATAGCACAATATAACATGTTCATAGCATTAGCGTTCAATTGTGCTAAGTCCTTTTCATTAATAGTTTGTGAGAGTGTGTGAAGGTCATTTGTTATGATTTTCCATAAATAATAGTTTTGTGATTGAATAAAAATGCGCATGCGTATTTTCCAATGTGTATAGTTTATGCCATTAAATAGTGGAGGTGTATCAATTGATTGTCCTTCTCCTAGAAAACTATCTATTTGACTTGTCATGATCTTTGGCTCTTGATCGTGAGATCAATAATTAAACTTAGAGCACCTGCTCTGATACCACTTGTTGCCCAGTAGATACAACCCAAGAGGGGGGGGGTGAATTGGGTCTTTTAAAACTTTTAAGCTACTTCTAGCACTTTTTGATTAATTATGCTAAGTTGTATATATGCGCAGTGAAAGTTAAACTTAGCGACAGTTTGATGTATAGAATGTGACTTGATTGAGTATGCTTGCAACTCAAGAATTCGCGGATAATAGTTAAGCAAGCAATTTATCTAAGTGAGTAAGTGTGTGAGTTAGATAATGACAAAAAACATTACAAACACAGCAAACATATAGTGGTTCGGTGCACCCCAGCACCTACATCCACTCCCCAAGACTTCTTGGGAATTTCACTATAATCCTACAGATTACAGTCGGTTGTTTTACAAGCTCACAACCCAACTTGTTGTTTTACGAGCGCACAACGAACTCGGTCGGTTTTCCCAGGCTCACCGACTAGAACCACTCCGATTGTTTTCCCGGGCTCACAATCAAACCCTTACACGTTGGTTTTACCCTCGGCTCACCAACAAACCTAAACCCCGTTGGTTTTCCCTTTGGCTCACCAACAAACCTTAATCCCGTTGGTTTTCCCTTTGGCTCACCAACAAACCTTACACCGTTGGTTTTCCCTTTGGCTCACCAACAAACCTTTAACCCCTTGATTCAATCCCTTGATTGAATCAAGTTACAAGATATTATAACAAAGTTTAAGATAAATCAAAGCTTCTTAAACAAGCAAATATAACACTATAAGCAAATAGAGTAAAGAGAAGCCCTCAAACGAGTTTTGAAGATGGAGGAGCTCGGCTTCTTCTTTACTTGATCCTCCTCTGATTTGGCATGAAGTAGAGGATCCCCGAGGCAGCACGCGGATGGAGAGGAAGCTTTCGGATTCACTTGGATGCTCTTCTTCTCTCTATTTCGTTTTGGATGGCCCTTTTGTGCTTGTGGGAGATTTCCTTTGTAATCTCTTTGAGATCTCTTTCCTAGATGATCTCTCCCACTTCCATCCCTTCTCCCCTAGCTCTCCTCTTGTTTTTATAGCTTTAGATGGCGTGGAAACAAGAATTAGCCGTTAGAGACAAAAATAGAGCCGTTGGACACAGTCTGCACTTCCTGACAATATTACCGTTGGGATTGGAGTCGACTCGCGCGATCAGGAGTCGACTCGCCTGTTGCAGGAGTCGACTCGTGCTTTACTGGAGACGACTCGGCCACTGTTCCAAATTTGAATTATGGTGCATCCTCGACTGGGAGTCGACTCGTCTTAACCCGGAGTCGACTCGCCAACTTCTGGAGCTGACTTGGCAATTTCGGAGTCGGCTCATCCACTGAAGTCCGTGGATCCAATTTTGATTTTTGTCCTCTCGAGTCGACTCGACTGTCCTGGGAGTCGACTCGAATCTCAGACCCCGAACTCCCGATCCTCTGTCTTTTGGCTCGTCCAGTCTTGGAGTCGACTCGAACTTCCTTGGAGTCGACTCGGCTCTCAGTTTGTGAAACACAACCTTCTGCCATCTTGGTGTAGCGCTGCCTTGGAGTCGACTCGAGCTGTCTGGGAGTCGACTCGAATCTCAGAGGCAGTAACTTGGTTTTCTGTCTGTTGATGGTCGCGGAGTCTCGGAGTCGACTCGTGCAATGCGGGAGTCGACTCGAATCTCAGAGTCCCAAAAATGCTCTCTGACTTTTTCCTTGTGTTCCGCTGAGAGTCGACTCTTGCTTTCTTCGGAGTCGACCTACCAACCATCGGAGTCGACTCGCGTTCCACTGGAGTCGACTCGAATCTCAGACCCGAAAACTGCTCTCTGACTTTTCTGCCTGTGACTCCTAGGAGTCGACTCATACTTCTCCGGAGTCGACTCATACTTCTCTGGAGTCGACTCGAATTCCACTGGAGTCGACTCGAAGACTGTTCTTTTGAATTTTTCTTTTGATTTTACTCCTCCAATTTGAATCCTTTGAACTTTAAGCTTGGGCCAATAAATTGTAGCTTTCTTCCAACTTGAGAGCTTTGGAGGCCTTCTTGTGTTCTTCCAACTTGCTATGTTCCTTGCAAAATAAATATCTTTCTCCTTGCAACATAAACATTAGTATCTATACTTCAAGGTTTTGTGATCATCAAAATCAATCTATGAATCAATCTTTGGGTCATCAAGAGGAGATCATCCATCAAAAGTTATCTCTGCAAGGGAGCTAGCACCCCGGTGAGATAGAAAGCTTGGATCGGATCCTGCTTCGTGTGGATACCCGTAGAGGCCGGACGTTTGAACGGCTTCAAGCGAACCCTCTTCCAAAAACCACGAATTCAGATTTGCGGTGATCATCTACCCGCGCAAGGTGAAGATTTGATCTTCCTAATAGTTTTACAAGTTTTAATTCTTACCTAATTACGAAAGGTCTCGAAACAACGTTCATGCGATGAACGTCGATCCCGCACATGCCTCTTCCGCTGCCATCTGATTTAATTTTTGAAATATCAGCGGCATGGGCGGGTTTCCAACAAGGGATACAAACCCGACGATGGTCCTCCATGAGTTTGGAGTAAGCTGCGCCGGGACGAGCTGGTACTCCACTAGCAGGTCATTCACAAACTCATGGAGCGGGAACCGCAGGCCGGCCCAGAGCGTATCAATATACACCCCGACCCGACCTGGCGGAGGTCTAGACACCCGACCTTCTGACCCGGCAACTTCGAGATGAAACCCGGGCTGGAAGAAAAATTGGGAACGAATCAATTCTAGGTCCTCCTCAGTCACAGTGGACCCAACCTCACCGGGACCGAGACCCATTTTAGAAGAAAAAAGAAAAAACGGAGAAGAAAATAAGAAACAGTGGCGAAGAATGGGAAGGGAACAGATACCCAAAGAAAAAAAAAAGACTTCCGAGCCAATGGGGAGAACGATCTACCGTGGGATCACCGGAAATCGTCTCTGGACGCCGCCGGGAAGACTCAGTCGCAACCCAAGAAGAAAGAGAAGAAAACGATAGCAACAACAAGGAAGCAAGACCTCCTTAGGGCTAAGTCGGGAGGTTTATATAGACCCTCCCGACGGTCCAGATCGGCGAAGCTAAAACCTGACTCCCGCCTAGATCTCGCCACGTGTCGGCCCCAAAAACCGAAGCGACACATCTAACCTAAACCGACGCTTCGAATACGAAAACGAAAAGGCCTCTTATCGGATCCCGAAACCCCATCATGAGCTCACTGCGCGAGGCAGCCTCAAAGGACGCAAGGACGTCGCCCCATCCTCCCTCATTAAAAATGCCATCGAAATGCACGAAATGCCGGAATAATTTAAGGCTTCCTAACCCCCATCGGTGCAACTAAAGCAATTACTTCCCGCGTCCGAGCTCGCAAACGGCTCGAACTCGGAAGTCGGAGGATAGTGTTGGGGAAAATAGGTTGTTCCAAAGCACGTGAGCATACCACCGGCACATGATCGAAGGCGCCCGACCTCGGAAGGCGCCGGACCTCAGAAGGCGCCCGACCTTGGAAGGTCCTTTACCTCGAAGACCAGATCCCCCCGACCGCTTGCTGTGGTCATATCCTTCTGAAGCCCGGCCAGATACCATGCCCTGCCACCGCCACTCACCCATTAAATGCGCATGGCTCCTGTGAACCTCCAGCTTACTCAACAATTAATGCACCTAACCCCTGCTGTCTACGAATCCTCGGCCTTCCACGGCAAGTCAGCTCGGCTGCATTTGGTCAGCCGCGACCACTCCCTAACACCGACCTCATCCTCTACGGCAAGGCATTAATTTGGATGATTACAGACCAGTTTCTGCGTCGTGCTCAGTTATACGGCAAGCTGCTCCTCTCACATCACAGGTAATCCAGCACCCCACTATAAAAGGAAAATCCCTCCGCCATGAAAGGGGGGACAAAAGAAAAAAAAGAAACAAAACTCTGGACAGATTGCTCCTGCTTGTATTTTTCCTCTCTGACTTAAGCATCGGAGGGCCGGCGCTGGAACCACCAGCCACCGGCTTCTTTTTGCAGGCTACCAGGGAGACGCCGCCCCACCGACGGGACGTCGCCTGAAGACCTTCGCCGGAGCCCTGCTTCCTCAGCCGACGGCCGCCCCCGGGTCCAATTTCCAGCAACACTATCAATGATGGTAAATACTATCATATGAAGCGAGATCTGTTGGAGTTTTAATTTAAAAAAATTTAAAATTTTCTTATTTGCTAAATTTTAGTTGGTTTAAATACTTTAAAATACTTTTTATGTCGGATGCCATTTTTGGAAGAGTTGCGAGTCTTTAGAAGAAAATGTTGGTTTTCGAAAAGATACATTATTTTCCAAATATTATGTATCTTCGAAACTATTGCATTTTTTTGGTTATCTAGATAGAGTCTATAAATAAGCTCTGAATCAAACATCTGCGATGAATCCAGCACAGTCCGATCTTTTTCTCACTCACTGGTGCTTTGTCTTCCAAGAGTTTCTTCTACGGACAGATAGTTCTTTTATTCTTCAACTTGCTACTTTCTTTCTTTTTTCTTTTTTGAAACATATGAAGAAGTCATTCAGGTCAAGCTGTTAGAAGTATGCCCTAGAAGCTAATCTGGCTGACACATTATTAATTCTGGGACATAAATTTGTACTTGACTTTATAATAAATGGGCATCTTTTCATTCATATTATTTATGTGTCTATGAATCGTCCAAGAAATTAATAACATGATGATACATATTCTCAAGAGTTGAAAATTTGAGCTATGTATCATTGGTGATTAATTTCTAAATGCTCCTGATCAATGGATCATCACGAGGATGGTGATCGATCCGATCAGTGCACAGATTGCTTTCCTTATGGACGGATGAGACTCGAGTCCACAGTGTAGAGACACTGAAGTGAGAGTGCAAATGCTTGTTAGAGAACAAGGGTATTGAGCGTGACCAAGACAAGAAGTCACTTGGATGTCTATCCACTCGTCAGTGACTTGCTTGATGTTGCAGTAGTATGACTGGTCCTTTGACCTGCGGTGCTTCGGCTACTCACAGTGAGGTTATTGTAGTTTGACTGCACATACACATGGTCTCTAGCCATATGGATCCTTGTAGTGTAGATTGGCTGCAGTAAGTTCACTTTAGGAGTAGGGTATGCACCTACATGGAATCTATCGACCTTGATAGACGAGGAGAGATCCTATGTGATTTATTAGACTGAGTTCTAAGACCTTGGCCAGGGCAATAATATAAAGTGGAGAAAGAGTTTTCTTCTATCGAACTCAAGTCGAATAAATCTAGACATATGACAGACGATGGGGTTTGACAAGTTATCCATGACCTCCGGTCTGTAGGGATCCACGATAGAAGGACTGTATCATACGATAACTGCATCTAAAGGTTCATCATTCTATTCTGCTGGGTGGCCACTACATACTGCTAGGTGTCACTGGTGGATGGTGAGACTCACAGGGATCATCTTGATGGTTGATGAACCCTGATGAGTTGAGTTGAAATTGTTTCAACCCATTGAAAGGAGTTTTCAATGATATTATGATAGAGATCGCAATATATCTCACTACCAGTCAGAATAGAACCTATGGGGTCACACACATTAGAGGTAATGACCGATCCGATGGTTGAATGTGATTAGGAATCACAAATAATCAATTAGATTGATAAATGAAAATCCGCTAAGAGTTAGTTGTTAGAAGAAGGATTAATTGCAATCGGATTGCAATTTAATTTAATTAATTGGATTTAATTAATTGGACTTGATCATGAGTCCTACTTGGAGTGGGATTCATGAAGTCCTAATTGGATTAGGATTTCAAATTAAATTAGAATCCTATTTGGAATAGGATTTCTAAAGTCCTAATTATCTTAGGGCTGAAAATTGAACAAATCTTGATTAGATTAGGATTTTCTTAAGTCCTAATTAATTTTAAATTTAATCTAATTAATTTCATGACTCCTAATTGGATTAGGATTGAAGAGTTCAATAGAGTCATGGTTCAATTAAATCCTAATTAGATTAGGATAAGGAGGAAATTGAAATGGGTTCATACAAGTCCTATTTTGACTAGGATTGGACTCATGCACTAGACCCAAATTAAATCACCCATTAATTTGATTAAGTGGCAGATTTAAATGGATAAGAGGGAGGGGAATATGCCCCTCTCTTTGAGCCATGCGTGGGAGAAAAAGGAAGGGAGCACGCCCCTCCTAGGTGGCATGAAATAGAGATAAGGATGAGCTCCTAAAAAATAGGAGCTCATCTTTATCCCTTTGCATTTCAAAAGGGAGAGGTGATTTCGGCCGGAATTTTTGATGCTTTTCTTGGGCATTTCGTGGGAACCTCTCCTTCCCTCATTCCTCCTTCTAGCTGCAAGAGAAAAGGGAGAAAAAGAAAGGGTGGGGTGGCCTTCTTCTTCCTCTTCCTTGGGTCCAGCGTAGGAGAAAAAGAAAAGGCGGCGAAGAGCCTTTGTTTCTTCTTCCTTGGCATTTCCTTCTTCTTCCTCCTCTCAAGCCAATCAAAGGTTGATTCAAAGGAGAGGATCTCAGCCATCTAAAGCCATCTCTGCAAGGGAGCTAGCACCCCGGTGAGATCCAAAGGCTTCGATCGAGTCAGTACTTCGTGTGGATACTTGTAGAGGCCGGATGCGTGTGCGGCTTCCATTGAACCTTCTACAAATCCACGTAAATTAGATTTGCGGAGACCATCTACCCGCACAAGGTGAAGATCTGATCTTCTTAATAATTTTAAAATGGTTTAAAATAATTTAATTCTAATCTATCTACAAACGAAAGATTTTAAAATACGTTCATGCGATGAACGGATCCCGCATATGTTTTCTGCTGCAATCTGAAAATTATTTCAAAATTTTCATGGCATATGAGGGATGTAACACAAGCCTCCCCAACGATCATGTTTGTTAGAGGAGGATCAAGGTGAGTCGGGTTATTGTACGTTGGGGATGAGATCACTGCGGACCCATATATAGAGGGCAAAGTGCATCACATGCTTCGATGAAGACAAGCTAACTACCAATTGATTTTGAGCAAAGATTTTATAGATATTAAGTTTTTAATTTTGATTTATTATTTTACATCACAAAAAGCAATTTTTAGGTGCATCATCACTTCGATTTCCAACAAAATCCAGTACTAGTAACTAATACATAATATACACCATATTTTACTGGCGACTTTGCAGGAAGAAACATATTGAGCCACTATTCCCACAAAAACCTCCAAAGATGCAGCAGATAAACAGGTTATAGAGCATACAAGTTAATAGACTGAGAAGAACCTGAAAAGATAGTTAAATATTCAAATGTTTTACAAAGATGATTAATAAATGTCTTTTGACATCCATGTTTGCAAATTTTGAATAGAAGATAATATCCAAAACAATCAAAATACATCCTAGTGCCAGACAAGTAACATATTGAAATCATCAAAAGCATAAGTGTCCACATAACACCAATTTTTTTATTAAAATGAAACTTACATGGCTCCAGAAATAATCCTGTAAAGATCTTAAATGATGTTAATGCAATCAAAGAAGTGTTTCGCATGAGATGTTAGAAGCATGCCCTAGAAGCCAATTTGGCAGATGCATTGTATTTGTTCTGGAGCATGAAATTTATACTTGACCTTTTTATTAATTAATAAAATTAGACATTTTGTTCATTCATATTATTATATGTCCATAAATCGTCCTACAAATTGATAAGATAATAATACATATTCTCAAGAGTTGAGAATTTAAGACATGTGTCATTAGGTAGTTAATTCCTAAATTATTTTTGATCGATGGATCATCATGAAGGATGGTGATCGATCCGATGAGATTAGTGCATAGATCACTTTTCTTGATGCACTAGTCTTAAGTCCACAATGTAGGGACGCTGGAGTGATTGTGCAAGCGCTTGTTAGAGAATAAGGGTACTGAGCGTGACCAAAGCGAGAAGTCACTTGGATGTCTATCCACTCATTAGTGACTTACTTGATGCTGCAGTTGTATGACTAGTACTTAGACCTGCGATGCTTCAGCTAATCATGGTGAGGTAGCTGTAATTTGACGAGCACATAAACATGGGCCCTAAGGATCCTTGTGGTGCAGATTGACTGCAGTAGGTTCGATGTCGGATTAGAGTTGCATCTAGATAGGATCTATCGACCTTGATAAACTAGGAGTGATCCTATGTGATTTATGAGACTAAGTTCGAAAGACCTTGGCATGGGCGGTTCTAAAAAAAGAGTTTTCCAATCTCAAACTTAAGCCAAATAAATTTGATATAAGACAGATAATAAAGTTTGACGAATTATCCATAACCTCCGTCATGTCAGAATCCACGATAAAAATACTGTATCATACGCTAACTGCACCTAGAGGTTCATCCACTCTATACTGCTGGGTTGCCACTATATGCTGCTAGGTGTCATTAATGGATTGTGAGACTCGAAGGCATTCATTTAGTGATCAGTGAATCCTAAGAAAAGAGTTAAATTGTTTCAACCTATTAAAAGGAGTTTCAATGATATTATGATAGAGATCATAATATATTTCACTACCAGACAGAATAGAACTTACGGGGTCACACACATTAGAGATTTTGATCGTTCCGACGGTTGGATTACGATTTAGACTCACAATTAATCTTAATTGTCAATTTGATTGATAATTAGTTTAACCTACTAAGAGTTAGTGAGTTAAAGAAGAATGATTTGCAATTGGATTGCAATTTAATTGATTCAATTGGACCTAATTAATTAGGCTTAACCTTATTAGATAAGGAAGGGAAGGTCTAATTAATTAGAACTCCTTATTAGATAAGGAACTTAATTTATGAAGTCCAATTTGGGCCCTAATTGGATTAGGATTCACATGAATCAATTTGAAGGACACATTGGGCCCTAATTAGATTAGGATTCAATTGATCAAGTGGGACCATATAATTCCTAGTTGGATTAGGAGACCCATGGATGGAAGGAAGGGAAAGATCCCTTCCTTCATGCGTGTGAGGAAAAAAATGAAAGAGGGAGGGGCGGACGCCCCTCCTCCTTCTCACATGCCCCCTCCTTTCCTTTTTGGTCCACATGTTACGAGGAGGGGCATCCGCCCCTCCTCCTTCTCCTCGTTTATGCAGATTGCCACACGGCGCAAGCTTATCCCTTAGATTCCCTCCAAACTCTTTTAAGTAAGGGGTGTGATAGAATTAAATAAGGAGTGTGGTAGAATTTGGAGGGATGAATTAAGGAGTAATTTATCATTGAGATTATTCCTTATTTGAATGGGCATGAGATGCTTATAAAAGGGGGCCTGGTGTGGAACATAAAATGATTTGGAAATCCTCTTGAATCAGCCGCCCACCCCTTCCTCCTATTCCCTGGCATGAGCAAAAGAAATAAGAGAAGAGGCGTCTTCTTCTGCTTCCTCTTCATTCTTCTTCATCCTCCTTCTTCTTCGTCTCAAAGTAATCAAGGAGTTGATTAAAGAAAAAGGAAATCAGCCATTAAAGCGATCCCTGCAAGGGAGCTAGCACCCCACTGAGATCAAGAAGCTTGGAACGATCTACCCCGTGTGGATACCTGTAAAGACTGGATGCTGGTGCGGCTTGAAGCAAACCAAATCCAATGATCATCAGATAGTGGTGAAGTTCTACCCGCTCAAAGGTGAAGATTAGATCTTTATAAATATCTTACAATTAAGTATTGTAGTAGATCTGAAAATTAATCTAGTCTTTAAGTTAATCTTTCCTTAGATTTCATAAACTTATGAGTTAAAGAACTCAAGAAAATTTTTGAAATCTACGTTCCTGGGACGTTCATGCAATGAACGAACCTCGTGCGTGTCTTTCTGCTGCGATCGTCTGCGGGAGTAACCTAACTGTGGTATCAGAGCCGAGCTTAAGGGATTAAGATTAAAATTGATAAGCTTGATTTAAATTAAATTATATCTGAATTTAAAATATGCTTGTTGAAATTTTTGCATGCTGAAATTTCAGATTTCAGCATGCAGACTTTTATTTTCTTTTCCAATCTTGCATGTTGTTTTAAATTAACAATGAGATTACAATAATTAAAAACATGTCTTGCATGATCAGAATTTCAGCTAATAGCATGTTTTGATTAGAACTTTCAGATCTAAAATTATATGCATGAGATGAATGTGATAAGGCTCAATCAAATTTTCATTATCATAAAAAAAATAATTTTTTATTTATGCCTATGCTTAAAAAGAAATTGATATATGCATGAGATGCATAAGAAATGATCAAATCATGGATTTATGTTCATTAAAGGATAATTTTGTTTAGGCTAATGCTTAAAAAAAAATTGATATATACATGAGATGTATATATATGTTAAGCAATCTTTACATTAGATGTAAATAAAAATCCAAATAGGTTAGGTCATTTACATAAAATATAAACCTAAACTAATATGTCATTTTCCATAAGATGTAAACACATAAACATATGAAAGGGTTTCATATTTACATAGGGTGTAAACCTAAACAAATATGTCATTTATGTAAGATGTAAAACGCATAACATATGAAAGAAGTTTCATATTTACATAAGATGTAAACCCTAATCAAGACCTAAGATCTTCTTAATCAGTCGAGAGTGAATGATACATTGAGCTAGCCATATTTGATTAATTGATCTAATTGGTGTCTAGAAAAGTATTAAAGGTGGTTACTTAATTAGGATCTTACTCTCTTGTAAGGGGAGCCTCCCACCTGCTTATCTGGCCAATTGATCGATTACCTTCTATGAATAGCTCAAAGTTTGAATCACTAAGAATAGATTATATAATATTAAATCTAGAGGTCTTCCATCGTAGAAGAGTTGCTAAGATCTTTCTGGCGTTAATTTTGTCTCGGTTGAATACAGTGGGCAAGTTACATCAGGGGATTGGACCTCTCTATTAGCATGAGATATTGTGGGGGTAAAGGTGGAGTTGGGGACCAATAACTGTTAGGTGAGGACCCAATGATGACTTTACTTCTGCGAAAATTATGGTGGGTCTAATTTAACCAAAGAACGGAACCAATAACTGTTAGGTGAGGTTCTTATGACTTGGAGACCAAGTAGGCTACAATTTGCTTAAAAAGCATTGTACAAAGAGTTGTACACTCATTGTTTATGTATCTCCAATAATTGTTAGGTGAGGTGGCATGTAAATTGGTGGGACCGTAGCACCCTACTTGAAACCTAGAGTCGCAGGTTTCCGTTTCTCTCTAGAAGAGTATAGAAGATTCGAGAAAATAGTGGGAGATGTTTGTTTTAAAAGTTCTTAAAACAAATAGAAATTCAAATTCAAGTACAAAATTCTAACTAGAATGTTTATTCTCTACGGATAAAAATGTTAGCCTCTAATTTCTTGATCCGTATCCTTAAAAACAATCGATTGACCGAACCCAATTATAAGGATTGGCTCCACAACTTGAAAATTGTTTTAAGTTGTAAGAAATTAGGGTATGTATTGGACCATGATGCCCCAATGTTACCAGCCCGTCCGACTACTAAACAGCGTGAGACGCATGCTAAGTGGATGGACGATGACAATAAAGTTAGGTGTTATATTTTGGCATCCATGTCCAATGAACTTCAATGCCAGCATGAGAATATGAAGACTGTCAGGGACATATTGAATCACCTGCAAGAGTTGTATAGTGAATAGAGTCGCACAGCTCGATTTGAAGTGTCGAAGAGGCTCTTTAAGGCCAAGATGCGCGATGGGCAGTCTGTCCATGATCATGGTCTGACCATAATAAAAAAACTTGGAGAAGCTTGAAAAGCTCGGTATGAACAAGCACAAGGAATTGCAAACTGATTTGATCCTGCAATTCTTCCTTCTTCATTTGGGCAGTTTATAGTAAACTACCACATGAACAAGATTGAATGCACTAAACTTGAATTGTTAAACATGTTGGTAACAACTGAGAGAGACTTGAAGAGTTCAAGGGGCACAGTTCTCGCTGCCAAGTTGACTTCTACTTCTAAGAGAAAGTCTATCTGGAAGAAGAAGTCTGCGAAGAAGCAGAAGACCGAGAAGAAGCCAAAAAAGGAAGTTCCAAAGAAAAAGGTCGAAGAAAAGAAAAAATGTTTCTATTGCAACGAAGACGGCCATTGGAAGAGGAACTATCCGATCTACATGAGGAGTATAAAGAGCAAGAAGGGTGACACGCCTTCTGAAGGTATGTCAGATATGCTTATTATTGAAACTAATCTAATGATTTCTTCTACTTCTAGTTAGGTTATAGATTCTGATTCTAGTGCTCACTTGTGCACTACTATGCAGGGTCTAAAAGAAAGTAGAAGGCTTACGGAAGGTGCAGCAACCCTCCGGATGGCAATGGAGCAAGAGTTGCTCCTGTTGCTGTGGGCACCTACCTTTTGCAATTACCGTCTGAACTTACTTTGATACTTAGGGACTGTTATTATGTACCTGCTGCTAGCAGAAACTTGATTTCTGTATCTTGTCTAGCATAGGAAGATTTTGAATTCAATTTCAATAAAGACTACTACTCCACTTATTTGAGAAATAAAATAGTTGCACGTGGTTTTATATTTGACAGTCTCTATCATTTACATTTGGATGTGTCTGTTGTTAGGATCTGTCACATGCCGCTGAAAATTCAAAAATTTTTAGATATGCAGCGGAAAAACATGTGCATATCCCGTTCATCGCATGAACGTATTTTAAAACCATTTATAGATAGATTAGGATTAAATTCTTATTAAATCATTTTAAAATCATGATTAAGAAGATCAGATCTTCACCTTGTGCGGGTAGATGGTCTCCGCAAATATGATTCACATGGTATTTGATGAGGGTTCAGTGGAAGCCGCACACGCGTCCGGCCTCTACGGGTATCCACACGAAGTAGTGAGTCGATCGAAGCCTTTGGATCTCTCCGGGGTGCTAGCTCCCTTGCAGAGAAGGCTATTGATGGCTGATATCCTCCCTATCAATCAACTCTTGAATGCCTAAAGGAGGAGGAAGAAGAAGGATGGTTCAATGGAAGGAGAACAAAAACCCGCAGCCTTTTTTTTTCCTTCGCGTTGGAACCAAGGAAGGGGATGAAGTAGACCATGCCAAGAGCTTCTTTTCCCTTGCTTCCTTGTGGCTGAAAGGAGGAATGGAAGGAGGTTCCTTGCTACCAAAAATCTCAGGAAAAATCATGAAAAATTCGGAGCCCCTTTGAACCCCTTTTTTATGGTGTGTGGATAGAGATGAGCTCCTAAATTTTAGGAGCTCATCTTTATCCCTTTGTGAATTTAAAATAGGAGGGGCATGGCCTCTCCTTTTTCCTTCACGCCACCAGCCAAGGGAGGGGTGTAGGCCCCTCCCTTTTCTCCCATATGGTTGGCCCCACTTAATCAAATTAAGTGGGAATTGGGTTAGGACTAGTTCTAGGTCCAATCCTATTCAAAATAGGATTAAGTGCACCCAATTTAATTCCTCCAAATCCAAATCTAATTAGAATTTAATTGAACCATGACTCAATTAAACTCTTCAATCCTAATCCAATTAGGAGTCATTTGATTAATTAGATTAATTAATTAGGACTTAAGAAAATCCTAATCTAATCAGGACTTGTTTAAATTTCAGCCCTAAGACAATTAGGACTTTAGAAATCCTACTTCATGTAGGACTCTAATTTAATTTGAAATTCTAATCCAATTAGGACTCCAAAAATCCTACTCCAAGTAGGACTCATGATCAAGTCCAATTAATTAAATCCAATTAATTAAATTAAATTACAATCCGATTGCAGTTATTCCTTCTTCTAACCACTAACTCTTGGCGGGTTATCCATTTATCAATCTATTTGATCATATGTGATTCTTAATCACAATTCAACCATCGGATCGATCAATACTTCTAATGTGTGTGATCCCATAGGTTCTATTCTGACTGGTAGTGAGATATATTGCGATCTCTATCACAATATCATTGAAAACTTCTTTTAATGGGTTGAAATAATTTCAACTCAACTCATCAGGGATTATCGACCATCAAGATGATCCCTGTGAGTCTCACCATCCATCAGTGACACCTAGCAGTATATAGTGGCTACCCAGCAGAATAGAATGATGAACCTCTAGGTGTAGTTATCGTATGATACAGTCCTTCCATCGTGAATCCCTACAGACCGGAGGTCATAGATAACTCGTCAAACCCCGTCGTCTGTCATATGTCTAGATTTATTCGACTTGAGTTCGAGAGTGGAAAACTCTTTCTCCACTTTATATTACTGCCCTGGCCAAGATCTTAGAACTCAGTCTAATAAATCACATAGGATCACTCCTCTTCTATCAAGGTTGATAGATTCCATGTAAGTGCATACCCTACTCCTACAGTGAACCTACTGCAACCAATCTACACAACAAGGATCCATATGACCAGAGACCATGTATATGTGCAGTCAAACTACAATAACCTTACTGTGAATAGCCGAAACACCACAGGTCAAAGGACCAGTCACACTACTGCAACATCAAGTAAGTCACTGACGAGTGGATAGACATCCAAGTGACTTCTTGTCTTGGTCTCGCTCAGTACCCTTGTTCTCTAACAAGCACCTGCACTATCACTTCAGTGTCTCTACACTGTGGACTCGAGTCTCGTCCATCCATAAGAAAAGCGATCTGTGCACTGATCGGATTGATCACCGTTGATGAGAGCACAAAAGTGCAATCGTCATACCATCTTAATTAGTATTATAGTTAATCATCAATAATAAAATTAACTAATTAACGTTGTATTTGTGTTTGAGTGCAAGTAATCCAAGAAACCCAATAATATTGGGTTTGAGCCCAATGCCTGGCAGCCCAAGCTCAAGTCAAGCCAGCATCTTCCAGGGCCTGCACATCCTGACTTCATCCCGCGATACAACACAACATCGGGAGCATCTCCGTGTCTGCATCCAATGATCCAGATCAGCTCCCAACCAGCATTGCAACCTTCCATTCCCAGCCATCCGCCTAAACAATCATCAACATTCCGAATAAATCCACTCCGATCGGCTCCTCCACGCCATCAACGCAATCAAAACAACGTCCCACGATCAGCAGCTGTCCGTTTCAAGGAGTCGCTTTAGCCGTGAAGCCAAAGATTCAAGCTCCTTCTCGTGATCCCGCAATGTCCCAGCTCCTTCCCAAATCAAGCCGAAGCCGCATCCCAGCCGTTCGTGGTCCCTGTTCCTTCTCCATTTGAGCATTTCGGTGCATCACGGCCATCCATGTCCTCCTCCTTCCCAGCATCCAATCCAGCACCCAAAGAAGGAAATCATCTCATCTTCTTCCGTTCACGCCATCAATCCCGTGATCCCAGCACCTCACAGCCGCCCCAGCTCATCCCGTGCGAAGAATAGGGGAGAAGAAAGGATCTCGCGCCCGATGAAGAAAGTCCGGATCCGCGTTCTCCTCCTCGTCCCAGCAACCACGTTCTTCGTGCAGTAAAAATGCCTAAATTTCCTTCCATTTCAGCGCCTCCCTTCTGCAACCGCCCAGCGACCCCGTGATCCATGACTCCTCCTAGCAAAGATCCTGGATGACTCCCCTCTTCCGTGATCCCATCAACGCCACAGCATCCCATGGCATCTTCCATTTCAGTGCGTCCCCACCGCTCTTGATTCAGCCTTCCGGATTCGAAGCGTCATTCACGTCCTCCTCCCGCTTCCAATCCGGCAACCAAAGAAGGGAAGAGCCACAATCCCGCGTCCGTAAAGGAAGCCCCAGCATCCTTCCTCTTTCGCATGCGATCCCGGACGATTCGCCTCCTTCCAGCGCCCGGATCCGCATCCCCACCTTCCGCATGCGTCCCAAATCCTTCCGCAGATCACGCGCCTTCCATCCGCATCACTGCTAGCTCCTCCCGTCGATCCCGCAGTCTCTGACGCCGCATCCGAGCTCTGCGATCACCGCTCCACCCAGCAATTTCAACATGTCTCCAAGAGCCTATAAGAAGAACGGAGGAGAAGCAGGGAGGTGTGTTCGGTTGGGGTTGAGGCCAAGAACCAGAGAAGAGAGTGCTCGGTGGAGGCTAAGAACCAAGGTGGAGCACTCGGCAGTGGTGCTCGGTTGGGCCAAAGAACAGGGGAGAAGAGGGTGGTCGGCTAGTCCGGGGAAGAAAAAATAGAGTGGAGGAGTGTTCATGCTCTGTTTTCAAACAGAGCACAGTGCCTTGTTTTGTTTTTTTTATTCTTTTTCTTTTTCTTTTCATGCTTAGTTTTATTTTTAAGAGCAATGTTTTATGGTTAGTTTTATTTTAATTAAGAGCAATGTGTTGTTTTTAGTCTGAATTTTAATTGAGAGCAATGTATTTTGAGTTTGAGTTTTAATTGCGAACAATGTTTTAAGTTTTAACTTTAGAGAATTTTATTTTGGTGGAGAGTTTTACTTTTAAGATTTTATTTATGCAATCTTTTAATTTTTTTTTATACAATACATTAAATCTTCCTTTATGCAATTTATGTTCGCTTCAATCTTCTTGTTTTCATCTATTTTAATTTATGCTAAAGCTTTTCTTTGATTAGTTAAATATATAAATGCTCTTTGAATCTAAGTACATGTCTTCTAGTTAATTTCAATTAAAAATCATTCTCCGGTAGACTAGAGAATCTATCAACATCCCCGACGTAATGTATTCCTTTTATCATTCAAAAATCAATTTCAAATTCGAGTGAACGTTCTAATTTTTATGCAACTCCAATCGCCTCCCTGTGGATCGACCTCTTACAACCGCTATTCTTCGAGTAGAAGAGGTAAGAGTAAAATTAATTTAAACTTTGTCTGTCGGTTCTAACAACGATCTGTTTAGCATATTTTTAGGTAAACAGAAATCGCACAATAGAATTTTAGCACCGTTACCGGGGAGGCAAATCGAGAAGCAAGAACGATCACGAAGATCAAATCAAATTTTGGATGCCCGGAGTGAACGCACTCCGGTAGTAAGTTTTTATTTTTTTTCTTATTTTGATTATTTTTAGTTAATAATTTCGTAGTTATTAAATTCTGAAATTTGAAATTCGAAATTTAAAGTTTTTTAAAAAAGTAAAAAAATTAAAATTCAAAAAAAATTAAAAAAAATTCCAAAATTCAAAAATTCAAAAATTTAAATTCAAAATTTGAATTCTGAGATTCAAAATTTGAAATTTAAATTTTAAAAAAAAATTAAAAAAAATTAGTTAAATCAAAAAAAATATTATTTTTGCTAGTAATTGATAGAGTGCAATTTCCCGAGGTGATCATACCTCTATTGGGGCTCCTCACGGAGTAATCTGCAGAGCTTATTCAACAGACATTCGGAGATTAACTGATGCATAAGGATTGTGTTTAGTTTACATTCAAGTTATTGCTATATAAAAATTTAAATAAAAAAATAATAAAAAAATTAAAAAATAGTAAATATTAAAAAAAATTTGCTTGCTCATTTAATCAGTACAACCTAATGACATTGCATAAACTTTAAAAAAATCATTGATTATTTGCTGCATTTAGTATTAAGCATTTGCATAAAATAATTTAAGGGCAAAACCCATTAAAAAGATAAGGTCGGAAAGTCATTACCTGTCTTTAGCCCAAAAATCACCACCTTGCATACATATCCTAAGCCAAATTAAATTAAAATCAATTAGACGTTGGCCTTAGGATTTTCTAGCTCAATTAGGCTCTTGGAAAGAAGCGGCTGAAAGCCACTCCAGTGAGAATTTAGTAATTGGTGATGTCTAGAAAAGTTTTACAACAGTGAGAACTATTACAGGTATTGTGGTATCAGTGTATCCCTTCTGGCACCACCACACACCCCGAAACTTTTCTGATCACTGGTTACTGGATCACTTAACTGGTAAGCTCAAGCTTAATCTGAAAAGGAGATTATGAGCTGTCTAATCTAGGAGAGAATTTCAGAAACTTTTTAACCTGATAAATCTCTGTGCAACTAGATTAAAAGCTACTAAACCTCACTTAATCTCGGTGTATCCCTTCTCTTCTCTTAGGATTTCGTTCATTTTAGGAGTCAAATCTAATGAATTGTTGATAATGTATGCATGGTAGAAGGTCATTAAGGGATAAGTTAACCCCATTTGATCCTGAGATTGACAGAACTTTTCATCACAACCTGCGAACTGTAAACCAACAGTCAATCTCTACAATGGGTGATCATATTAGAACCCTGAATGAATTGTTCGCATCCGCATCTGCTAGTCCCCCTACTTGCATAGTATTACCAATTAATAATGCAGCCTAATTCAAGATTCGGGCTGCAACAATAAACATGTTACCCCAAGTTTCATGGGTTCGAGAGTGAACAACCCTATATTCATCTAAACAAATTTTTGACAATCTATCAAACGTTTAGAAATCAAAACTTAGATGAAGAGGATATTAAATTAAGGTTGTTTCCCATGACTTTAGAGGATTGTGCCGCTGCATGGCTGTATTCTCTTGCTTCTAATTCCATCACATCATGGGAACAACTATCTAGGAAGTTCATGGCTAAGTTCTATCCCATGATAAAAACTGAAAAAATTAAGGATGCCATCAGAACTTTTAGAGAAAAATCTGAGGAGGAATTTTTCCAACTTTGGAAAAGATTCCATGATCTTTTGGTCAAGTGCCCGCACCATGGGCTTGACAAGGCTGATCTAGTCCACTTCTTTTATAAAGGACTACCTCCGGCACATAGAAACATGATCGAGTCCATGCACAAGGGTAGGTTCATGAACCAAACCCTAGATCAAGCCTATGAATTTCTTGTTGACTTAGCCGAGAACGCCCAAAATTGGAGTAGCTATGGTGAGGAAATAAATAGAGATGAGTTCGGATCTAGAAAACCAGGTAATTATGAAATGAAAGTAGATCCAGAACTCAAAAATGTCATGTCCAATCTGGTGTCTGGAATGAACAACTTAAGCAAAAAGTTTGATGCTTTCAATGTTTCCACTAGCTCGAGTTCATATAAAGAGTTAAATCCCATTATGAAAGTGGATCACGAGTCACATAGTTTATGTATCTTGTGTAACAGTTCTGAGCATCTAGTGGAGTGTTGTCCTAGTTTACCCAACATTAAGGCTGAGCAGACAAATGCTCTAAACTCATATAGTGTCTTCAAGAAGCCCACTCCCAATTCATTCAGCTCAGTCTACCACCCTGATAATAGGTTCCACCCAAATTTCTCATACAAGCAAAATGAACCTATTCAGCATCAAGGTGGTCCACCAGGTTTTCAGAAGAATTTTTCCAGGATAGGTCCATCACAAATAAACCAATCATTGGCTCCACCTATTCCTACTTATAGTGCCCCTATCCCTCAGCAAACTACATCATTGGAAGCCATGATGGCTAACATGATGAAGCAGCAACAAGACTTCATCCAACAGCAACAACAGACCAACATGGCTCAAACCCAGACTAACCAATTTCATGCACAAGTGATTGCAAAACTTGAGGTTAGTCTGAGCCAAATAGCTAACTCTCTAGGAGATATGAAGAAAGGTGAATTGCCCAGTCAGCCAGTGCCTAACCCTATTAGGCAACAGAATCAAGGGCCGAGAGGCCAGTTTCAGATTGATTCTAATGGAAACCCTACCCATGAAGTCCAGGCAATTACCACTTTACGGTCTGGCAAGCAAGTGGACAACAAGGTCTAACTTTCTGTACAAGAAAAAGAAGAAAAGCATGAACCAAACCCCACTCAGAAAAAGGCACAAGAACAGGGAACACAAGGAATAGAGGAGAAACCAATAGAGATATACACACCCAAGGCTCCCTTTCCTAGTAGACTACAAGACTCAAAGAAAAAATCTCAGTACGATGAAATCATGGAAGTCTTTAAAAATGTCCAAATAAATTTACCCTTCCTAGATGCCATAAGACAGATCCCCTCCTATACAAAATTCTTAAAAGACCTAACCACGGTGAAAAGGAAAACCAGTATTCCTAGGCAAGCTGTGATGGCGGCACAAGCCTCATCTCTTATTCAACAACAGATTGCCCCAAAATACAAGGATCCTGGTTGCCCCACTGTTGAAATTAAAATAGGAGAAACCATCATTCGGAGAGCCCTATTAGACTTAGGAGCAAGTGTAAACCTATTACCCTATTCTGTCTACACCGAACTAGGTTTGGGGGAATTAAAGCCCACAAACATTACTTTGTCATTAGCAGATAGGACTGTGAAGTATCCTAAGAAAATTGTAGAGGATGTAATTGTAAAGGTAAATGAGTTTTACTACCCTGTGGATTTTGTAGTCCTCGAAACTGAACAAATGAAAAATCTAGATAGTCACATCCCGGTAATCCTAGGCAGACCATTTTTGGCCACGTCAAATGCTGTGATAAGTTGCCGAAATGGGATAATGACCTTAGCATTTGGAAACTTGATTGTCCAGCACAATGTCTTTCACAGTAGTAATCAACCATCTGAGATGGACGATTTAGAAGAAATTCACATGATTGAAAATATAACCAGCAAGTCCTTCGAGGAATCAAGTTATTTTGATCCACTAGAAAGATGTTTGGCCCAATTCAGTCAAGATGGTGAGGAAGGAAGTCGAATCAGGAGGTTAATGCATTGTTAGATTCCATTCTTGTAATGGATACTAGCAGATGGGCTACTAAATTTGAATTATTACCCATACCTGAATCCCAACTAGTACCTTCAAGTGTCAAACCTCCCCAGCTTGAACTTAAAGATCTGCCTGAAAATTTAAAATATGCATTTCTCGGGGACAACAACACCTTACCTGTTATTATTGCATCAAATTTGACTGAAGAACAGGAAGAGAAGTTGTTAAATATCCTTCAGAAAAATCAAGAAGCGATCGGCTGGTCTATAGCTGATATCAAGAGGATTAGCCCTTCTGTGGTCCAACATAAAATTCATCTATAAGAGGATGCAAAAACCTCTAGAGAACCACAAAGGCGACTTAACCCAGTCATGAAGGATGTGGTTCGAGCTGAAATCATTAAACTCTTAGATGCAGGGATTATATATCCTATTTCTGATAGCCAGTGGGTGAGCCCAGTTCAAGTCGTACCAAAAAAATCTGGAATTACTGTGATTAAAAATGACCACAATGAGTTGGTCCCAACTCGAGTCCAAACTGGATGGCGAGTATGCATCGACTACAGAAAGCTAAACGCAATGACTAGGAAAAACCACTTCCTACTATCCTTCATTGACCAAATGTTAGAACGTCTAGCTGGCCACTCTCATTACTGCTTCCTTGATGGTTATTCTGGATATAACCAAGTTCCAATTGCACGTGAGGATCAAGAGAAAATCACATTCACCTGTCCTTATGGCACTTTTGCCTATCGTCGCATGCCTTTTGGGTTATGCAATGCACCGGCTACATTCCAGCGGTGTATGATGAGCATTTTCTCCGACATGGTGGAGAAATTTTTAGAAATTTTTATGGATGACTTTTCTGTATTCGGACCTAATTTTAATGAATGTTTGCATCACTTGACCCTTGTTGTAGAATGATGTAAAGAGAAAAATTTAGTTCTTAACTGGAAAAAATGTCATTTTATGGTTCAATCAGGTATTGTTTTGGGACACATTGTGTCACAAAGGGGAATTGAAGTGGATAAAGCCAAGGTAGAATTAATTGCTAAGTTACCACCTCCCAAAACTGTTAGGGAAGTCAGATCCTTTTTAGGGCATGCGAGTTTTTACCGCCGCTTTATCAAAGATTTTAGTAAATTGTCGAAACTCTTATGCGATCTGTTGGCGAAAGATGTTATCTTTAATTTTTCGCCAATTTGTAAAACTACTTTTGAAAGACTAAAGTCTGAACTAACCTCAGCCCCCATCATAAGGTCCCCTGATTGGAATCTGCCATTTGAAATCATGTGTGATGCATCTGATTATGCCATAGGTGCCGTCCTAGGTCAGCGAATAGGGAAGCTTCCCCATGTGATTCATTATGCGAGCAAAACTATGAATGACGCCCAACTCAACTATTCTACCACTGAAAAAGAGTTGTTGGCTGTTGTCTTTGCTCTTGACAAATTTCGTTCCTATCTGATGAAGGGTTTTAGCATGTTCAAATGCACAGCGAAAACTAGGGATTTTAAAAATTTCTTAATAAAGTCCCTATGCATGAAACCCTTTTAAGCCTAGATCACCTTAATGATTACAATCAAATGATATAAAATAAATACAGAATTAGTAGAATACCTCAAACGCTAATCCAAAGTGTACAATCTCCACGAGGCGTCCAAGTGTCTGCCCTCCAATGGTGATCCACACGAAAACTTGATCAAGACTTTAGCTCCAAAGTCTTTTGATCCTTAATGCAGAATTCTTCTAAAGAACTCTAATGGCTTGCTTTCCTTCCTTTCTATTTTTCTTTAGCCTTCTAAAATCACTTCTAATCCTTTTGTCCTAAAGAAGACCACCTTGTCTTGGCTTAGGACACACTAGAAGCAATGCTAGAAAGAAAGAAACTAATGTAAGAAAGAAAGAAGAGAGGAGTGGGGTGGAATTGTGTTGCCCAGAGATGGTCACCCAAGAGGGGGGTGAATTGGGTGTCCTAAAAACTTTTGACTATTTAAAAATAAAACACACAAATGTATGAGCTAAGCAGGAAATAAAGCTATGAAGACAAACAATCGCAAACACAAGCTTTTATAGTGGTTCGGAGCCTCCACTGCTCCTACATCCACTCTCCAAAGCACCGTTGGGAATTTCCACTATAATCCACGATTACAGTACGGTAGTTTTGCGAGTTCACTACCCAACTCGTTGTTTTACACCGGGCTAACAACAAACCCTAAAACCCCCAATTACACTTAGGCTTGGGACGCCTTTCCCTTGTTCCAAGTCCCTTGACTGGAACAAGCACAACACAAAAAAAAATTTTACAAAGGATTAAAAAGCTCTAAATAAGCAAATAAGACAATGATGGACAATAGAACCCGGAAGAATCCTTTTGCCGTTGGAAGCGTGGGAAATGGTGATTCTTCCGATGTGGATCGCGTAGGTTTGAGTGTGAGCTTTGAATCCCGAGCGCGCGAGAGTGGTTGAGCTTGAAATCGCTTGGGAAGCTTGAAAGCACTTGACTTCTTCACTTGAATGCACTCACTTCCTTGAACTTCTCTCTCTTGCTTCTCTCTTAAATGATCTAGCTTTTGGGTTTGTGAAGAGTTGTTTTGAAGCACTTAAGAGCTCCCTTTTATAGCCCAAAAAGCAAATATAGCCGTTAGAGATAAAGTAAGAGAGATTTGAAATTCAGACCAAACCTGTAAAAGCTGTCAGTCGCATCCCAGGCGCTCTGGGGACGTCTCCGCTTCAACGAGAGACGTCTCGGCTACAAGATTTTACTTTTTACGTTGTCTGGGGACGACTCGGCTCTTTACGGGGACGACTCTGAAATTGTACCGTTTGAATCCTTGCCTTTCTGATTTGCTGAGAGGGTCGTCTCTGCACTTTACGGGGATGTCTCGGCTTGTTTGCACTTTTTGAATGGGGACGACTCCGCTCCCTCGGGGACGACTCCGCTTCTTTATCTTAGAAAAACATGTCTTCTGGAATTCCCTGAGAGAGTCGACTCCGCTATCTTGGGGACGACTCGGAAAGTCTGCTTTTTACTTGCGGGGACGACTCCGCGTACGGTGGGGACGTCTCGCGCATATCTCTTGAAAAAACTGTCTTTCTGCCGCCACTGAGAGAGTCGACTCCGCTACTGAGAGAGTCGACTCCGCTATCGCGGGGACGACTCGGCAGGTGCCGGGGACGTCTCCCAACGTGCCAGTTCTTCCTGTTTGTGCCAGAGACGTCTCTGAGACTATCAGGAGACGTCTCGGCTTTCCCTGATCTGTTTTCTTCATCTCAAAACTTCTTTAATAAATTCATAAAAATTATGGAAACTTGCCTAGACATTTCTTAACAATATTCTTAATAAAACACATGAATTCCTCAATTAAATTGTTAAGATAAATGAAATTATACTCTAGTGTTTTGTATTCATCAAAATCCATTAGAGGGTCAACAATCTCCCCCTTTTTGATGATGACAAAACACTGAGTATATGCAAAATTCGAAATTTAAACATATACACAGTATTTGCTCAGATGTACAGGTATAATGTTTTGATTAGAACTAGATACAATGTGAAATGAAATATTGATGCTAAAGATAATTGAAAGCTAAGTTCTTTTTGACTCCTCCTTTCTTTTCCAGAAGGGCAATTATCTTAAAACCAATATTCTTCAATTTTATCTCTTCTAATTCAACTTTTAAGCATGAATTTTGTATTTTGCATTCCAATGTATCCATATTGGTTCTACTCCCCTTATCCATATTGGTTCTATGGTTCTACTCCCCTTATCTATATATCTACTCCCCCTTTTTGTCATCAACAATGAAGGGGACAAATTATCTGTAGGTGCTTAAAGCATACTTCCTAGTAAGATTCAGCATATTTCCGTGAACCACTCAAGGATATTCAAGTTGTGCTCCCCCTGTCCAAGTCATTTCTATTAATGAATTCAGTCATTCATATCACTCCCCCTTAGTTTTGGAATTCATTTCAGACTCATCTTTTTGTTTAACGTTGTTATCACAAGATGTGCTCCCCCTGTTTTATGTGCATTGTTTCTTTGTATCAAATTTGAACACTCAAGGTATGTGATAAGATTTTTATGGCACATCACAAAATCACATACACAATCACAGAAACATATACACAGAGTTGGCAATGTACACAAAGTTTTCAAAAGAGATTGTATTCATGTATCATTGTGAACCTTTGAAGTCAGTACATAGTCAAGAGAAGAAATCATTACAAGTATTGATTTCTTAATGCAAAAAGTGTTTCAAAATAGCCTAGGGTTTACAAAAAGAAGATCCTACAAGATGTCCCTCATCGGCGACGTTGCTCGTAAACCTTACAAGCTGCATCTATGAATGCATTGATGGAATCCATTAGGATCTTAAATTGATCTCCCTGTGACTTGTGGAAGGCTGCCACAAGTGCTTCAAATTCTATGGTTGCCATTTCAATTCTTCCTCTGAGTTGGGCAACCAAGGTGCCCACGTTGCCTCCTGGGCTTGTCAACTCTTTGAGACTCTTGGAAATGGTCTTCAAGCTGTCCTTGAGCTCAATTGACCTGCAGGTTTGGATGGCACCCACACCAATTATTTCTTGCGTTGTAGCTTCAATTTGAGCTCTAACTTCCTTCAGCTCTTGTAGAAGCCCTTCATGTGAAGCTCTGATGGGGGCCAACTCAGTGGAGATCATGGATCTCATCTCCTCCCTCATCTGCTGGCAAATGACAGATGCTAAGGTGCGCATCTGATCCTCTGATAGGAAGGAAGGCCAACTGACTGGAGGAGGTGGTGGCATGGATGTGGAAGGTCCAGCTGAGCTGGAGGGTATATCAGGGATATCCATGTGGCTAGGTGGAGGAGAGTGGTGGTCAGACTCGTGATGTGGGATCTCAGGCTCTAGGGTTTGTGCTTTTCTTTTTGGAACTTTGACCCAAGATCCATCTATCTTATGAAACTCCATTCTTCTCATTGTGCCCTCATTGTAATAGTCGGTGTTTCTCAAGGGCTTTGCAGGTTCATTTTCGGGAATGTGAACCTTAAAGTGTTTGAATACTAAGGTAAAGATCATGCCATAGGGTATACTAAACCTAGAATACCTATGACATAGTGCAATATAGTTTAACATAAGTCTAGGGAGGTTTAGAGGAATCCCTAGTAGGATATGATGCATAACAACTAGGTCTCGCTCCGAAACAAAATCGAAGCGGCCGGTTTTAGAAAACAAGACCCTGTTGACAATACTTAGAAGTAATCTCATCTCTGTATTTAGGTCTTGGGAATTGACAACATCAAGAGGGCCGCAGTCCTCTCTTCCTAAAATTAAATTTAGGGCTATTTCCCTTTGGGGATGTGAGGTTGGAGCCTCACCGTCCTTAGGAATTTGTAAAACAGTGGATAGGACATCCTCATTGATTTCTACTAATGTCCCCCGGACATATGCAGTGTACCCTAAGTCCCCTAGTGCCATATTGCTAAAAAGTTCTCTAACTAGGCCGGGGTAGGTCGAGGTATTGAGGGTGCAAAGGTGCTCCCACCCTTGGGCTCGGAGTCTCTCTCCAATAGAGAACCCCTCATTATCTAAAAAGGCAAAATCTATGTACCTACCGGTCGTGACTGTGCGATTTGCACAGGAGATGGTCGTGGTTGGCGGAGCAACCGGAGGAGACGGCGCGGAAGGTTCTTCCCTCCGTTCCTCACCGTCGGCCGCTGCCCTAGGTCGCCTTCCACCGGTCCTCCTAGCTCTTTTGGGTGCCATTGAGTGGAAATCCTAGGGAAATGTGGAGAAGGAGGCTAGGGTTTGTGATGGAGAACAAGCGGAGGCTAGGGTTTTTAGTTTTGGTCGGGGATGAGAGAAGATAGCTCGGGTCGGCTCGAGCTGTTTCACTTATTTTAAAAAACCTAGTTCGGTCCCCGAGACGTCTCCGCGACTAAGGCGAGACGTCTCGCCTGGGGGGACGTCTCTGCGATTTGCCAGAGACGTCTCCGGCATTGAAAAATTTCAGACTGAATTCTATCTTTTTCCAATTTTTGTTTAATCACCCTAATTAACATGATCTCTTTTGATAAACTCAGAGTGAATTTGTTTGTGATCCTCCCCCTTAATAATACATCCTATAATAATTTGATAATGATTTTTGAATTATTAATATTGAAATGAGGAATGTTTGACCAAATTTCGAATACCTATGAAATAGGCTCTGAAAATATCTCCATGAAGAGTCCAAGGGAGGGTAACCATCCTCCGGAAAGTCAAACAGTTCGTCATTTAGCTTAGATGAATTCATGTTTTCACTTATGTTTACCTTGAGGTGGATTACTAGTTTGAGTAGCAAAGCAATGCAATACAAGTTCAATTCATTTGCTAGGATCATACAAGCTCAAAGCATTCCTTAAGAAGTTGAATCTATCTTTACAAAGGGGCTTCGTAAAGATATCGGCCAATTGATTTTCAGTGCATACATATTCAATCATCACATCATTTTTCAGCACATGATCCCTAATAAAATGATGCCTAATCTCTATATGCTTTGACTTAGAGTGTTGAACAGGATTTTCTGTTAAATTAATTGCACTTGTATTATCACACTTAACTGGTATATTATCCATTTTGATACCGAAGTCTTCAAGTTGTTGCTTAATCCAAAGAACTTGGGCACAACAGCTTCCAGCTGCTATGTACTCAGCCTCAGCTGTGGACAAGGCAACTGAATTTTGTTTCTTGCTAAACCAAGAAACCAAATTAGCACCCAAAAATTGACATGTGCCACTTGTGCTTTTTCTGTCGAGTTTGCACCCGGCAAAATCAGCATCGGAATAAGCAATTAAATTTATGTCAGATTGTTTAGAATACCATAAGCCTACATTAGATGTCCCTACTAGATATCTAAAAATTCTTTTAACAGCTTGCAAGTGTGATTCCTTAGGGCATGCTTGGTATCTAGCACACATACAAACACTGAATAATATATCTGGCCTACTAGCAGTAAGGTAAAGTAAAGAGCCTATCATACCTCTGTACAATTTGCAGTCTATACTTTTACCTTTTTCATCTTTGTCAAGCTTGCAACTTGAGCCCATGGGTGTGCTGATTTCCTTTGCATCCTTCATCTTGAATTTTTCCAACATTTCCTTGATGTATTTGGACTGACTAATGAAGATGCCTTCCTCTGATTGTTTTATTTGTAGCCCAAGGAAGAAGTTGAGCTCACCCATCATGCTCATTTCAAATTCTCCCTGCATAAGCTTGGCAAACTCTTGACAAAGACTATCATTAGTAGCACCAAAAATTATATCATCCACATAAATTTGTACAAGCAATAAGTCATTTTCTTTTCTTTTAATAAAGAGGGTTTTGTCTACATTTCCTCTCTTAAATTTGTTTTCAATTAGGAAATTACTTAATCTTTCATACCATGCCCTAGGGGCTTGCTTAAGTCCATACAATGCTTTATGCAATTTATACACATAATCTGGATGTAAGTGATTTTCAAAACCTGGAGGTTGTCCTACATAAACTTCCTCCATTATATACCCATTTAAGAATGCACTTTTTACATCCATTTGATAGAGTTTAAAATCCATAAAGCATGCATATGCCAAAAGTAGTCTAATTGCCTCTAACCTAGCAACAGGGGCAAAAGTTTCATCAAAATCTATTCCTTCCTCCTGATTATATCCTTTGGCCACTAGCCTAGCTTTGTTTCTTATTACTATTCCATCTTCATCTAGTTTATTTCTATACACCCACTTGGTGCCTATAATTGAAACATTAGGGGGTCTTTTCATTAAAGTCCAAACTTCATTTCTTTCAAATTGGTTTAATTCCTCTTGCATAGCATTCATCCAATTATGATCTTTTTCAGCTTCTTCTAGTGATTTAGGCTCTATTTGTGAAACGAAAGCAAGATAATTACTAGTATTTCTTAGAGAGGATCTAGTTCTTATACCTTGTGAAGGATCACCAAGGATTAGATCCTTTGGATGACCATGTGCATACCTCCATTCCTTAGGAAGATCTTGATTTCTTGATGGAGGTTGATCTTCTTCATCTTGTTGATTTGTATCTTTTTTGATCTCATCCTCATGTTGTTTGTCTTGTATGGAGAATTCCTTCATTCGGTCTTCAAGTATACCTGCATCACCATCTTCTTCTTTTCTAGAAGAATCTCCATTAGCTTCATCAAAAACAACATGAATGGATTCTTCAACAACGAGAGTTCTCTTGTTGAAGACCCTGTATGCTCTACTAGATGAGGAATAACCTAAGAAGATCCCCTCATCTGATTTAGCACTAAATTTGCTTAGATTGTCCTTTCCATTATTTAAAATAAAGCATCGACAACCGAAAACATGAAAATAGCTTATATTTGGTTTCTTACCTTTCATTAACTCATAAGGTGTTTTCTTCAAGATGGATCTAACTAATGCACGGTTCAAAATGTGACATGCAGTATTTATTGCTTCAGCCCAGAAATATTTTGGTAGATCCGATTCGCACAACATGGTACGAGCCATATCTGCTAGTGTGCGATTCTTCCTCTCTACCACCCCATTTTGTTGGGGTGTCCTAGGTGCCGAGAAATTATGATTGATACCATTTTCGTCACAAAACTTTTCAAAGTGCTGATTTTCAAACTCGGTACCATGATCACTCCTAATTGCTTTTAGTTTAAGATTGAGTTCATTCGAAACTCTATTATGAAACTTGATAAAAGCGGGAAAGGACTCATCTTTATGTGCAAGAAATGAAACCCATGTAAAACGTGAAAAATCATCAACAATTACAAGACCAAATTTCTTACCCCCTAGACTAGCAGTTCTAGTGGGTCCAAACAAGTCCATGTGAATTAGTTCCAAGGGTTTTGTTGTTGAGACTATGTTCTTAGACTTGAAAGAATTTCTTGTTTGTTTCCCTAATTGACATGCAGCACAAATTTTATTCTTTTCAAAGTCTATTTTTGGTAGTCCTTTAACTAGATCCTTTGTAATTAATTTAGAGATTAGATCCATGCTAGCATGCCCTAACCTACGATGCCATAACCAACTAGTCTCATTGACTTTGGGATTCATGGCTACAAGACATTGGCCATCCTTCATGGTGAGATCATCAAGATCTACCATGTAAACATTTCCATGCCTATGTCCTGTGAGTATGATCTCATTGTCAATTGGACTACTAATTATGCATAGTGATGATTCAAATAACACTTTAAAGCCCTTGTCACAAAATTGACTTATACTTAATAAGTTATGTTTTAGCCCGTTAACTAACAATACATTATCAATAAATGAGGAGGGTGATATGGAGATTTTACCAACACCAATGATTCGGCCTTTAGCATTATCTCCAAATGTGACTACTCCTCCTTCTTTTGATTCCAAGGTGACAAAGAGACTCTTGTCACCGGTCATATGCCTTGAGCGACCACTATCAAGATACCATATTCTCTTTTTATTCCCGGCTGCAAGGCATACCTGCAAAATGATCATGTGAAGCTCTTAGGTACCCAAGTTTTCTTGGGTCCTTCTTGGTTAGTGTGGTTGGTTCCCTTAGGCACCCATACTTTAGTTATGTTTTTAGCTTTCACAAATGTACTCTTGTTAGTTTGGATCTTTCTTTGAATACAAGAGTAGGCTTTATGTCCATTCTTTCCACAATGAAAGCATGTAGGTTTTTCAGTTTTTACATTTTTTGCTTTTACAAAGAAATTCTTTAGATATTTTTGTTGTTTGTTAGTTTTATATCCTAATCCGGCTTTATTGAAAACAGCTCTTTGATTTGAAAGAATAAGATTTAATTTTTCAAAGCTTTGTGTGAATCTTTCAACAATTGGTTTGTACTTATGTACCTCATTCTTAAGATTCAAATTTTCTTTAACTAGTTCTTCCTTATCTTTTTTAAGAGATTCAACATTTTGTGCAAGTGAGGTATTATTATCGAGTAGGGATTTTATTTTTAGATTTAATTCCTTAATTAGTGTTTTTGCCTTTTCATTTTCAATGCTAAGTTTTGAATTTTTGATTTCTAGGTTAGTAGTGTTAATATTTTTAACGCTCTCCTTTTCAATTAATAGGTTTTCAATATCTTCCTTCAGTTTTTGATTGGAGGCTTTTAATTCTTTATTTTTTGCTCCTAACATACTACAATCACCCATAAGTTCTTGAAAAGCTTCATATAATTCTTCTAAAGTAAAATTTATAGTTGGGTTTTGACATACCTCGTCGTCTTCGAACGCCATGAAGCATAAATTGGCGGTCTCTTCCTTCTCTTCCTCGGAGGATGATGTGTCACTATCATCCCATGTTGCCTTCAATGCCTTCTTCTTCTTCTTTCCAAAATACTTCTTTTGTTGAGGGCATTCGGAACGAATGTGTCCCGGTCTCTTGCAGTTATAGCATATGATTGGGTCTCTTTCTTTTTCTTTTTCTTTTTCCCAATCATTTCTCCCTCCAAACTTTTTCTTAGGGAAGGGTTTCTTTTTCCTCATGAATTTTTTAAACTTTCTAACTATCAAACCCAAGTCCTCGTCCTCACTTTCTTCCTCACTCTCACTACTTTCTTCTTCACACGCACTCGAAGTAGCCTTGAGTGCAATTGTCTTCTTCTTTGGCAAATCATCTTCATGTTGCTTCATCGTGAGCTCATGCGTCATTAATGAGCCCAAAAGTTGTTCTAGCCCCAAGGTGTTGAGGTCTTTGGCTTCTACGATCGCCGTGACCTTTGCTTTCCATGCTTTTGGCAAAGACCCGAGAATTTTACTCACAAGCTCCGGGTTAGTATAAGATTTACCCAAACTCTTTAGACCATTAATTATATCGGTAAAGCGTGTAAACATGCATGTGATGGTTTCATTGGGTTCCATCTTAAACAACTCATATTTGTGAACTAGAATGTTCACTTTGGACTCTTTGACTTGATTTGTACCCTCGTGGGTAACTTCAAGCCTATCCCATATTTTCTTAGCGGAACTACATGTAGAGACTCTATTGAACTCATTTACATCTAAAGAACAAAATAATGAGTTCATGGCTCTAGAATTGAGTTGAGCCATCCTATCATCATTCTCATCCCAATCCTCCTCAGGTTTGGAAACTCGAATGCCATTAACTACGTGTGATGGTTCTTGTGGTCCCTTGACTATAACCCTCCACAAGGCATAGTCTTGTGCTTGAATGAAGATTCTCATTCTAGTCTTCCAATAGGTATAATTTGTCCCATTGAAGAGTGGAGGTCTATTGGTTGCTTGCCCCTCGGCAGGAACATTGTTAAAGGGTGTTGCCATCTAGATCTTTGGCTAAGACGGTTAGGTCTTTCAAGAAATACACAGAGCACCCGCTCTGATACCACTTGTTGCCCAGAGATGGTCACCCAAGAGGGGGGTGAATTGGGTGTCCTAAAAACTTTTGACTATTTAAAAATAAAACACACAAATGTATGAGCTAAACAGGAAATAAAGCTATGAAGACAAACAATCGCAAACACAAGCTTTTATAGTGGTTCGGAGCCTCCACTGCTCCTACATCCACTCCCCAAAGCACCGTTGGGAATTTCCACTATAATCCACGATTACAGTACGGTAGTTTTACGAGTTCACTACCCAACTCGTTGTTTTACATCGGGCTAACAACAAACCCTAAAACCCCCAATTACACTTAGGCTTGGGACGCCTTTTCCTTGTTCTAAATCCCTTGACTGGAACAAGCACCACAATAAAAGATTTTACAAAGGATTAAAAAGCTCTAAATAAGCAAATAAGACAATGATGAACAATAGAACCCGGAAGAATCCTTTTGCCGTTGGAAGCGTGGGAAATGGTGATTCTTCCGATGTGGATCGCGTAGGTTTGAGTGTGAGCTTTGAATTCCGAGCGCGCGAGAGTGGTTGAGCTTGAAATCGCTTGGGAAGTTTGAAAGCACTTGACTTCTTCACTTGAATGCACTCACTTCCTTGAACTTCTCTCTCTTGCTTCTCTCTTAAATGATCTAGCTTTTGGGTTTGTGAAGAGTTGTTTTGAAGCACTTAAGAGCTCCCTTTTATAGCCCAAAAAGCAAATATAGCCGTTAGAGATAAAGTAAGAGAGATTTGAAATTCAGACCAAACCTGTAAAAGCTGTCAGTCGCGTCCCAGGCGCTCCGAGGACGTCTCCGCTTCAACGAGAGACGTCTCGGCTACAAGATTTTACTTTTTACGTTGTCTGGGGACGACTCGGCTCTTTACGGGGACGACTCTGGAATTGTACCGTTTGAATCCTTGCCTTTCTGATTTGCTGAGAGGGTCGTCTCTGCACTTTACGGGGATGTCTCGGCTTGTTTGCACTTTTTGAATGGGGACGACTCCGCTCCCTCGGGGACGACTCCGCTTCTTTATCTCAGAAAAACATGTCTTCTGGAATTCCCTGAGAGAGTCGACTCCGCTATCTTGGGGACGACTCGGGAAGTCTGCTTTTTACTTGCGGGGACGACTCCGCGTACGGTGGGGACGTCTCGCGCATATCTCTTGAAAAAACTGTCTTTCTGCCGCCACTGAGAGAGTCGACTCCGCTACTGAGAGAGTCGACTCCGCTATCGCGGGGACGACTCGGCAGGTGCCGGGGACGTCTCCCAACGTGCCAGTTCTTCCTGTTTGTGCCAGAGACGTCTCGGCTTTTCCTGATCTGTTTTCTTCATCTCAAAACTTCTTTAATAAATTCATAAAAATTATGGAAACTTGCCTAGACATTTCTTAACAATATTCTTAATAAAGCACATGAATTCCTCAATTAAATTGTTAAGATAAATGAAATTATACTCTAGTGTTTTGTATTCATCAAAATCCATTAGGGGGTCAACAAATTGGAATGATGAAACCCAGGGAGTGCTAACCTATTTATAATAGGTGTAGGGATGCATCCCTCCAAGGGATGCATCCCATCCACACATCCTCTCATGAAAGGGCATCATCTAAAGGGCCATATCAAATAAGAGGAGGTGCAGATCAAGTGAGGAGGTGTATCAAATGATATGTCCTTTCATGTGGTGCCATATTTTGACCAAGTCAACATCACATGCTAATCACATGTCCATCACGCCTCACCTCTTGATCTTTCATGATGATGATCCAAGGGCTCCAATGCAAGGCGCCATTCACTTGACCCATTATGTCTTCATCCAATGGTGGGATTAAGATCCAATGGTCAATTATGGTAGCCATCCTCTAACCCAATCCAATTGGGTTAAACCAACTCTCCATTATGTCTTCATCCAACGGTAGATCAAGATCTAACGGTCTAGATTGAATGATTTATTAAATCTAATCCAATTAGACTCAAACCAAGCCAATTAGGTGCCAACTCTTGGCTAACCCATATTAGAAAATGATCTAATCAAATTAGATCAATTAAGAATCAGATTCGAATCCAATTCGAATCAGATTCGAATCCAATTCGAATTAGGAGCTAAGGTTTGCAACACCTGCTAGGATGTTTATCTTGCAAACATGATCTAATCCAATTAGACCCTTGATAAGTTTTCTTGTGTGTGACCCATTGGGTTCCATACTTAGCCAGCAATAGGTGTGAGTGCGAGTTGACCCAACTTGATTAGAACTCTTCTAATCGATTTAAGTCCAAACTGCGCGAACCCGAACTTAACAATTAGAATCCTTTCTAATTGGTGATCGAATTAAACTCTTTAATTTGATCAAACCTATAAAACAAGATTGACGTCTAGCAACGTGTCATGTCTACCCGGAAAATATGGAATTTGGTAGAAATACCAAAAATACCCTTCAGTGGCAAGTTACCATGCAATTCAATCCTTTAATCAAACTGCATCCCAAATATGTATATGAGTATGAATATATGTCAAACTCAATTTCATATTTATATTTTTCTCAATCTTTTAATGATAATTCAAATAATGAAACATTAGAAACTCTTTCTAATTTTCATTCTGCTTTGATCAAAGGCTTCCTAAATTATCATATGATTAGAATAAATAGGATGCTATCTTCTCTTACTAGAAGTGATTAATTCCTTGTTGACCTACTCATAATCTTCGTACACAATTCACCATATCCAAAAGACCTCGTACATAACTTATTGTCATGAATGAGTGTAAACCAAAATATGGGTTCATGTGCACAAGATACCATGGTGATCTCGGGTCATAGGATCAGTTGCACAACTCCCACTAAGAGAATCATCTTTTGACATGTAAGTAAGACTTCATAAGATTTCTTTTTGTAGGTCAATTCAGTGAACTCATTCCTCTAATGAGCGCTCACATCTTTGTATTAGTGTCTCCACATAAATGATTGTGAGATTAATCATCCTCTGCATCGAGCATACATAAGACATGCCAGTCTTTTCGGTAATCATTGATCCCCGACTCAATGTACCAATGACTGGGAATATTTAAGATTAGAATTTTAAGATTTTAAGTCTCACTAGTATGATCTCATCATAGTCTTAAAACTATTGCCCTAATCTAAGGAGTTTATCGTAAATATAATCAACAGCATATGATAAAACATAACGCCTTTATTCATATTTAAATGTCATGTACATGATTTGGACAAATCAAAAGAAAAAATCTTTCGCAATACATATTGCGATTGGCTTGTAGGGCATCTACTCTTTCATCTGATAGGATCCAAGGTCCTTATTTATTCTGATCATGCCGCCCTTAAGTACCTTCTCACAAAGAAGGATGCCAAGGCAAGACTCATTCGTTGGATCCTATTACTCCAGAAATTTGATCTTGAAATACTAGATAAAAAGGGATCTAAAAATGTTGTAGCTGACCACTTGTCCAGATTAATTGTTGAATCATCTGGAGAATCCATGCCTGTGGAGTGATTGATTATAACCCTATTTGATTTTGATGAGCTCAAAGCATTTGAGTATATCTTATGTTATACTAATGAATTCAATCTAGTGTTTCAGTCAAATATTTGTGATTTTATGTTTAAGTGTCTCTAGCTTTGGTTCAATACACTTTGGCTAAGTATGGAAATCAACTTGAACCAAAGTCTGAATCTCGAGTCGACTCCGGAAGATTACGAGTCGACTCCAAGCGTATCAGAAGCACTGGCACAAGCTCGAGTCGACTCCGGCACATTACGAGTCGACTCCGACTGAGAATAGACAGCCGGACAGAAAGATATATCTCAGAACCTATCACCGAGTCGACTCCGGAAGAATTCGAGTCGACCCCGATGTTTGCCGAGTCGACTCCAGCAAAGTACGAGTCGACTCCATGGAGTAACAGACAGAAAGACAGAGAAGCCATTTTGGACTCTGAGAGCCGAGTCGACTCCCGCAGAACTCGAGTCGACTCCGACGGTTGGCAGGTCGACTCTTAAGGAAGCAAGAGTCGATTCTCAGAGAAATGCAAGGCTAAAAGTCAGAGAGCCAACTTCGGTGTCTGAGAGCCGAGTCGACTCCCGCAAAGTCCGAGTCGACTCCAAGGCAGTTCAACTCCAAAGACAGAAGACCGGTACTTCAGTGTCTGAGAGCCGAGTCGACTCCGAGGCAGTTCAACTCCAAAGATAGAAGATCGGTATTTCGTGTCTGAGAGCCGAGTCGACTCCCGCAAAGTTCGAGTCGACTCCGAGACAGATCAAGTTCAAAGACAGAAGACCTGTCTTTCAGGCTCTGAGAGCCGAGTCGACTCCAAGGAAATCCGAGTCGACTCGAGGAAGCAAAACCGAGAGGATGAGTTTTGAAACCCTGAAGATCGAGTCGTCTCCAGAAGGGAAAGTCATCTCCGGACAATTGGTGAGTCGACTCCAGGTTCAGCCGAGTCGACTCCAGAACGGGACGGCACTTTATTTCGAATTTTGAATAGTGGCCGAGTCGTCTCCAGTAAAGCATGAGTCGACTCCAGCAACACTCGAGTCGCCTCCTGATCGAACGAGTCGACTTCGATCCCAACGGACATTTTGTCAGGAGTTGCAGAATGTGCAGAACGGCCTTCAATCTGTGTCTAACGGCTATTTTTCTTTGAAAATGGCTTAAATAGCCTGAGTGAACAGTAATAGAGTAAAGAAAGAGAGACTCCATTCAAAGCAAAAGGGATTTCCACCAACCAAAGGCTCTCTAGAGTAATTACAAGAAAAAGAAGGAAGAAGTGCATTGAAGTCTACTCTCCAACCGTCTTCCTCACATTCAAGGCTCTCCTCCTGACAGCAAATCTTCAGCAAATTCAAGAGGAGTCAAAGAGTTGAAAAGCCCCTTCCTCCACCTCCAAAATCTGTTTGAGGGCTTCTAACTCTTCCTTGCTTATATTGTTTAAATACGCTTTTTGAGAAGCTTCCTTTTGTTCTTGTTTCAAACTATTTGTTTCTTACTTGATTCAATCAAGGGATTGAATCAAGGGTGTCAAGGTTTGTTGGTGAGCCGAGGTTAAAACCAACGGTGTAAGGGTTTGATTGTGATCCCGGAAAAAACAATCGGGTGGTTCTAGTCGGTGAGCCTGTAAAAACCGACCGAGTTCGTTGTGATCTCGTAAAACAACAAGTTGGGTTGTAAACTTGTAAAACAACCGGCTGTAATCCGAGGGATTATAGTGAACTCCCAAGTGAGGCTCGGGGAGTGGACGTAGGAGCAAGGGTTAGCTCCGAACCACTATAAAATCGCTTGTGTTTGTGATTGTTTCATTGTCTCTTCCTTTCCCTTCATCCACTGCATATAGCAACTAATTAATCCACTTGCAATAAGTTTTAATTAGTTACTCACAAAGTTTTTTAATTGCAATAATTACTTTAAAACCCAATTCACCCCCCTCTTGGGTTGTCTTTTTGGGCAACAAGTGGTATCAGAGCCGGAACTCTTCTACCAAAAGAGTAAAAGATCAAAATGACAACCCCATTTGGATCTTCTCATATTGAGGGCCAGTCCACCCATAGACCTCCATTCTTCAATGGAACCGACTACTCATATTGGAAGGCTAGGATGAGAATATTTATCCAAGCACAAGACTATGAGATGTGGACCACCATACTTAATGGACCATACATCCCATCAATTTTTGTAGAGGGTGTTACTATACCCAAACTTGAAAAGGATTGGGATGACAATGATATAAGGAAGGCACAACTAAATGCCAAAGCAATGAATGTGCTTTATTGTGCTTTAGACCGAAATGAATTCAATAGAGTCTCGACTTGCAATTCTGCAAAAGAGATATGGGATAGACTTGAAGTGACCCACGAGGGCACAAACCAAGTAAAAGAATCCAAAATAAATATACTAGTTCATAAGTATGAATTATTTAAGATGGATTCCAATGAAACTATCACTTGCATGTTTACTAGATTTACTGACATTGTCAATGGCCTAAAAAGCCTTGGCAAAAATTATACTAACAGTGACCTTGTCAGAAAAGTTCTTCGATATTTGCCAAGGTCATGGGAGGCCAAGGTTACGATAATCCAAGAAGCCAAGGACTTGAACAAGCTTCCACTTGAGGAGCTTCTTGGATCCCTAATGACGCACGAGCTCACAATGAAACAACACAGCGAAGAAGAATCCTCTCATAAGAAAAAGGTAATAGCTCTCAAATCTACTTCTTCTAACAAGGATTTATCTTGCAGTAGCAGCAGTGAAGAAGAAGATCATGAGGGAGATGATGATGAGGCTCTTCTCGTGCGTAAGTTCAGAAAATTCATCAACCGAAAGAAGTCCTTTCATCAGAGGAGAGGTCCCTCAAGTTCCTATTACAAGGATAAAGGTAAGAAAAGGAAAAATGAGGGAATCGGATGCTATGAATGTAAGAAGCTGGAACAATTCAGAGCGGACTGTCCTTTGCTCAAGAAGGCCAGTAAGTACAAGAAAAAGAAAGTCCTCATCTCCACCCTATCGGATTCCGATTCATCATCATCATCATCGGATGAGGAACAAGAGGATAAGGCCAACCTCTGTTTTATGGCAAATGAAAATGAGGTAACATCTGAAACGCATTTAGATTTTACCTTTGATGAATTGTATGATGCGTTTAATGAATTAATGGATGAATATAAAACAATAAATCTTAAAAATAAAGAGCTAAAACTAACCAATCAATCTCACCTCCATAAATACGATAAATTAGTTAAGGATAAGGATTTTATCATTAAAGAAAATTTAGAACTTAAAACAAGCAAGCAAATGTTAATTCAAAAAATGAATACCTTAATTAAAGATAACGAAAAACTAACCAAGGAAATTTCTGAACTTAAAAAGGATAAACAAACTATTAGAGATAATTTCACAAAAGACTTAAACGCACTAAAAACAGAAAAACAAAAGTTGGCACAAGAACTTGAAAAATACAAATTTTTTGTAGAAAAGTTTACATATAGTTCTGAAAAATTAGAAATGATACTTAATAGTCAACGAGCTGTGTTCAATAGAGCTGGTTTAGGGTATAAACCTAAAAATAAGCAAAAGCTCCTTAGTAATTTCTTTGTAAAAGCAGGGGAAAGCAAAATTAAGAATATAACCTATTTTTGCTGTGGAAAAATAGGACATAAAGCTAATGTGTGTGATCATAGAAAAGAAAAGCTAAAAGAAAAATTAAAAAGGTTTGGGTTCCAAAAGGAACCAACATTACTAACCATGAAGGACCTAAGAAAACTTGGGTACCTAAAATTGTATGATTTCCTTGTGTAGGAGTGTCTTGCAGCCAAGGTCGACAAAAAACTGTTGGTACTTGGATAGTGGCTGCTCAAGACACATGACGGGTGACAAAGACCAATTCTTCACCCTTGAGCATAAAAAGGGAGGTGCAGTGACATTTGGAGACAATAACCAAGGTCATATCGTTGGTATAGGTAAAGTACAAATCACCTCCTCAACCTTTGTTGATAATGTACGATTAGTAGATGGTCTCAAACATAACTTACTTAGCATAAGTCAATTATGTGATAAGGGTTTTGATGTTATGTTTAAACCATCCTTATGCATCATAACCAACTCAATTGATAATAGCTTAGTATTCAAAGGAATAAGACGTGGAAATGTCTATGTAGTAGATCTAGATGATCTTGCTAAAAACAGTCCTTGCTTAGTTGCTAGTGATACTAAGGTTAATGATGCAAGTTGGTTATGGCACCGTACATTAGGACATGCAAGTATGGATACAATATCTAAGTTAGTTAAAAGAGATTCTGTAATAGGTTTGCCAAAACTAAAATTTGAGAAAAATAAAATCTGTGAAGCTTGTCAATATGACAAACAATCAAGGAACTCCTTTAAATCCATAAATTGTGTCTCTACCTCTAGACCTCTTGAACTACTACACATGGATCTATTTGGACCAACTAGAACCATAAGTCTAGGTGGAAACAAATATGTTCTTGTTATTGTAGATGATTTTTCTAGATATACTTGGGTCATGTTCTTAGCTCATAAAGATCAAGCGTTTTCTGTATTTAAGAAATTTCATAAGGAAGTAACTAATGCGAGAGATGCTTCAGTCATAGCTATTAGAAGTGACCATGGAACGGAATTTGAAAATCATCTATTTGATGAATTTTGTAGTAAAAAGAGGATAACTCATAATTTCTCTACACCTAGGACACCACAACAAAATGGAGTTGTAGAAAGAAAGAATAGAACCCTAGAGAAAATGGCCAGAACCATGTTATGTGAAAGTAACCTTCCTAAGTATTTTTGGGAAGAAGCCATTAATACATCATGTCATATCGTAAATAGAGTTCTATTGAGACCCATTATAAAGAAAACACCTTATGAACTTTGGAAAAATAGAAAGCCCAAAGTAAACTATTTTCATGTTTTTGGATGTAGGTGTTTCATTCATAATAATGGCAAGGATAACTTAGGTAAATTTGATTCTAAATCTGATGAAGGTATCTTTTTGGGATATTCTACATCAAGTAAAGCATATAGAGTATTTAACAAAAGAAACCTTGTTATTGAAGAGTCTATACATGTTGTTTTTGATGATACTAATGATATCTCTTCTAGCAAGAGAGATGTTCCTGATGATGATGCAGAAATTCTTGAAGAAAAGATTGATGAGATGACATTACAAGAAGATGAATAAAAACTAATTGGAAATGCATCATCAAGCCAAGAGGCAATTGTGGATCATGGGCTGACTAAGGCTTGGAGGTATGCTCATGGGCATCCTAAGGAATTAATTTTAGATGATCCATCTCAACCTGTTAGGACTAGAGCATCTCTTAGAAACTTAAATAATCATCTAGCATTTGTCTCACACTTTGAACCTAAACACATAGAAGAAGCTAAAAAGGATGTTGTTACGGGGGAACTAAGCCGCCATGCTCCACGTGACCGGCACGCGCGCCCATGAAGACTACGGCTGTCCTTTGATCCAGCAATCCGACCCCGAGTCGGACATCTTCGGCTCCACAGCCCGACCTCGAGTCGGCTGCCCTTCGATCCAGCAGTCCGGCCCCGAGTCGGACATCTTCGGCTTCGCAGCCCGACCCCGAGTCGGCTGCCCCTTAATCTAGCAATCCGACCCCAAGTCGGATATCCTCAGCACCGCAGCCCGACCCCGGGTCGGCTGCCCCCTGATCCAGCACTCCGACCCCGAGTCGGAGATCTCTTGATAACGACAGGCTGCTTCCCAGAGGCACGCCGAGGCCTCCTGCTCCACTACTCCCTGCAACGGCTGTATCCGATGCTGTTCCACGATCTCCTGTATCAGCCGTACAAAGCGGAACTCCACTACGCCCTGTCATGGCCGTACCCAGCGCTGCTCCACGACGCCCTGTAACGGCCATGTCAGTGGCCACTCCGTCGCGCCCACGATGACAAACCCCCCTCAGAGACCCCCCAGCTAGGTATATATGCGGCTGGGGGGAGAAGGGGGGGTAAGCAATATCTTCCAGAGCACTCTCTTGCTTGCGATTATTATCTCTCCTTCTCCTCCAATCTCCTCTGACTTGATCGTCGGAGGGCCCCCACTACCCCAGTGGTGGTGCGAGGCTTGCTCGCAGGTTTCCCGGTGGAAGGTGGAGCGTAACCAACACCAACCAAGACAACTCAGACGGAACCCCGTTCACACCGCTGTGTCAATCGTTCTCGGTTTGGACCACCAGCAACAGTTGGCGCTAGAGGAAGGGCCCTGATCTCAGAGCGATCGTAATGGCACGGCGAGGTGGTCGTGGAGCTTCCAATGCCTCCGGTCGCGGGGCCTCTCGCGCCTCCGGCCGGGAGGCCGCTGCGTCTCCAACACATTCTCAGCAACACTCAACCGTTCCACCCCCGATTCAGATGGTCGAAGCCGCTCAGTTCGACCAGTTAGCCCAGCAGGTCCGCACCCTCGCGGAGGCAGTGCAGAACCTGCAGGGTGTGATGTCTCGGGCGCCGCAGCGGGCCCAGGAGCCGCTGCTCCCTGAGCGCTCACCTGTCCTCCTTAACCCGCGCTCCTTCCTCTCCCATGGGGAGGAGCGCCGGCGCGAGGAAGATTCTCGAGCACGGTCCATTCTGCCGGGACCGTCCCATCGAAGCTGCGCGGGGTACAAGAGGCGGGCCCGGGCGCATTCCCAGACCCCCCAGTCCTCAAGGAACCCGCGCTCCAGTCGGTCCCCCTCTCGGTGCTCCTTGTCTCCCACCCACCGGTCGCGCTCCCTGGACCGGCGGGTGGACGATCTCCACCGACAACTCCAGGTCCTGAAGGGCCACTCTAAAGATCCCTTCGCCGACTTGGAGATCTCCTCCCAACCGGCGCTTGTCTCGAGGATCCTGCGGACCCCAAATCCGCCGGGATTCAAAATGCCGGCGATCGAGCCCTATGACGGGGCGGCGGACCCCGCGGGATCACGTGGAGAGTTTCAGGACTCTTATGCTCCTCCATGGAGCATCAGATCCTCTCCTCTGCAAGGCCTTCCCGGCGACCCTCCGTGGCCCAGCCAGGGCGTGGTTCGCCGGCCTGGAGGCTGACTCTATCCAGTCCTTTGACCAGTTCACTCGCCTCTTCATCAGCCATTTCGCCGTCAGTAGCCGGCGGCGATTGGTTTCCGACTCCCTCTTTGATGTCCGGCAAAACGAGGGAGAAAGCCTGCGGGATTACCTTACCCGCTTCAACAAGGCTACATTGGAGGTCCGGAACCTGAGCTAGGAGGTGGCTCTCTCAGCCCTGAAGCGTGGCTTCCGGAAGGGCAGACTCACCTTCTCGCTGGACAAACGCCTGCCGCGGAGCTTCCCGGAGCTGTTGTCTCGGGCGAACCAGTATGCAGACGCCGAGGAGGCAGCCGCCCACCGGAACAAGGAGGCCGCCGAGGCCCCTCTAAAGCTCGGGAAGAAAAGGCGAAAAGAGGCACCCCAGAGGAGGAGCCCGACGCCTCAACATCGGCGCAGAAGCCCGTCACCGGCGAGGAACCACGGCGCCCCACGCCCTCGTTCTCCGCACCGACGCTTCAACCGGTACACCCCACTCCTGGCCCCCCGGGCCCAGATCCTTATGGAGGTCAAGGGGCGGGAGAACCTCCCGGTCCCGAGGCAGATGAAGAAAATCCCTGGGAGGAGGCCCTCTCGAGCGTACTGTGAGTACCACCGAGACCACGGCCACGACACCGAAGACTGCTTCCAGCTTCGGGACGAGATCGAGGCTCTCATCCGCCGAGGGCGTCTCGGTCGATATGTAAACGACCGACGTCCCCCCGCAGACCCGCGCCCGGCCGACCCGGCCCCTCAGGAGCCTCGGGAGCAGAATCGACCCGTCGCGGGCGTGATCCACACCATCACTGGGGGCTGCTCTCGGCCTGTGAGGAACGCAGGGGGTTCAGACCCCCCATGATGATGCCATGGTGATCTCCCTCACTATGGCGAACTATGATGTAAGGCGTGTTCTTGTGGATAGTGGAAGCTCAGCTGATATTTTGTTTTACGAGGCCTTCCAAAAGATGAGCTTGTCCCGACAAGTGTTGCACAAAACATCCACCCCCCTCATAGGATTCACTGGAGACGCTATCTCGGCCGAAGGTGTCGTTGAGCTGCCTGTGACTGCGGGCGTTGCACCCGCAGAAGCCACGGTGCGGCTCGGGTTCTTGGTCGTCCGTGTTCCCTCGGCCTACAACGCTATCCTCGGACGACCCGAACTGAACGCCCTTCGCGCGGTAGTCTCTACATACCATTTGCTAATGCGGTTCCCCACGGCGGCCGGGATTGGAGAGGTCCGAGGTGACCAACCGACCGCACGGCAATGTTTCCTAGCAACTCTCAAAGGGAAGAAGCCCGTGGAGGCCCTAAGCGTCGAGTCCCTTGACGCCAGAGACGAGGTGGCTTTGCGGCACGGGGAGCCGGCCGAGGGTGTGATCGAAGTTCCCCTTGAGGAGGGTCGCCCGGACCGTACGGTCCGGGTCGGTGCCAACCTCGACTCGGAAGCTCGGCTCAGGTTAGTGGAATTCCTCCGAGCCAATGCTGATGTATTTGCCTGGTCGGCGGCCGATGTACCTGGGATCGACCCGGAGGTCATTTCTCACGCCCTCAACGTCGACCCAACCCACCGACCAGTAAAGCAAAAGAAGAGACACTGTGCCCCGGATCGGATCCGAGTGGTCGACCAGGAGGTAGACAAGCTCTTGGAGGCAGGATTCATAAGGGAGGTCAGCTACCCCGAATGGCTGGCAAATGTCGTACTTGTCCGGAAGGCGAGCGGGAAGTGGAGGATGTGCGTCGACTACACCGACCTGAACAAGGCGTGCCCCAAGGATAGCTTTCCGCTTCCACGGATAGACCAACTGGTCGACGCGACTTCCGGATATCAGCTGCTGTCTTTCATGGACGCCTTCTCCGGCTACAACCAAATAATGATGGCTCCACAGGACGAGGAGAAAACTGCCTTTATAACAGACCGGGGGCTGTACTGTTACAAGGTAATGCCCTTTGGTCTGAAGAATGCTGGCGCCACTTACCAGCGCCTCGTCAACAAAATCTTCAAAGGGCAAATCGGCCGGAACATGGAGGTGTACGTGGACGATATGCTGGTGAAGAGCCGCCATGCCGACCAGCACATCGCGGATCTGGAGGAGACTTTTGCCACCCTGCGGAAGTTTCGCATGAAGCTGAACCCAGCGAAGTGCGCCTTTGGCGCTTCGGCCGGGAGGTTCTTCGGTTTCATTGTCAACCAGCGGGGGATCGAAGCCAACCCTGACAAAATCAAGGCCATCCAAGATATGTCCCCTCCGACCAAAGTGAAGGAGGTTCAGGAGCTCGCTGGAAGGGTCGCCGCGCTCGGACGATTTGTGGCAAAATCGGCCGAACGCTGCCAACCGTTCTTCAAGGTGTTGAAGCGCCCGAAAGACTTCCTTTGGACGGCCGAATGTCAAGTGGCATTCGACCAACTCAAGGAGTACTTGGCGTCTCCTCCCCTGCTGTCCAAGCCGCAAGAGGGGGAGATGCTCTACCTCTATCTGGCGGTCTCCCCAACCGCAGTCAGCGCAGTACTGGTTCGGGAAGAGGCAAAGCTCCAGAAGCCTGTGTACTACATCAGCCGGGTCCTACGGGATGCCGAGACGCGGTATACGAAGGCGGAAAAGATCGCCTTCGCGCTGCTCACCGCGGCCAGGAGGCTTCGCCCCTATTTCCAGGCTCATCCCGTCACCCTCTTGACCGATCAACCACTGCGGCAGATCCTCAGCAATCCTGAGAATGCGGGACGGCTGGTGAAGTGGGCAGTAGAACTTGGTGAGTTCGACATCCGCTACCAGCCCCGACCCGCCATCAAGGCCCAGGTGCTCGCGGACTTCCTCGCTGAGTGCACTATGCAGGAGGCGGAACCTAGGCCGCCGGAAACACCCAGCCTCGACCTCCCAATCTGGACGCTTCACATTGATGGGTCGTCGAACCCCGAAGGTGGAGGGGCCGGGCTGGTCCTTACCAGTCCCGATGGAGTGATAGCCGAGTATGCCTTGAGGTTCGGATTTCCAGTGACCAACAACGAGGCGGAATACGAGGCCCTAGTCACAGGACTCAAACTCACCAAGGAGCTCGGCATCCGGCGTTTGAAGGTCTTCACCGACTCCCAGCTGGTGGTCGGGCAGGTCCGAGGGGAGTTCGAGGCTCGGAGCCCGACCATGCAGAACTATGTCTGGAAGGTGCAAGCACTCATTCCCGACCTCGGCAGTGTTGACATTCAGCAGGTCCCGAGAAGCGAAAATGCCAGGGCCGACAGGCTGTCCCGCTTGGTGGGCGCAGACGCGCACAACTTGTCGAGGGCGATCTACCTGGAGACCCTGGATGCCCCGAGCATCGGCGAGGCCGGAGCGGTGATGGCGATTGATCCGGAGCCATCTTGGATGGACCCGCTCGTCGCCTACCTCGCCGAAGGGATCCTCCCAGAGGACGAAGATCAAGCTCGGCGACTCGTCATGAAGTCCGCCCACTACGTATTCTATGAAGGGAGGCTGTATCGGACCTCGTTCACCGCCCCCCTCTTAAGGTGCCTCCGCCCCTCGGAAGCGGCCTACGCCCTCAGCGAAATCCACGAAGGCATCTGCGGATCGCACCTGGGGGCTAGGTCCTTGGCGCATAAGATCATGAGGCAAGGCTATTATTGGCCTACCTTGTTGGAGGACTCAAAGGATCATGTGCAGAAATGCGACGCCTGTCAGCGCCACGCCAACGTCCAGAGAGTCCCTTCTGTCCCCTTGGCACCAATCACTGCACCCTGGCCCTTCGCCCAGTGGGGAATGGACATCCTCGGACCATTCCCCGTCGCTTCAGCTTAGCGGAAATTTTTGATTGTTGCAATCGACTACTTCACCAAGTGGGTGGAGGCAGAGCCGCTGGCCACTATCACGGAGGTGCAAGTCCGGAAGTTCGTGAAGAAGAACATCATTGTCCGATTTGGGGTACCTCGGGTCCTCATCTCGGATAATGGGCGACAGTTTGACAACAAGCATTTCCGTGACTTCTGCGAGGAGTTCGGGATCGAGCATCGGTTCACATCTGTGTCGCATCCCCAAACCAACGGCGAGGCCGAGGTCACAAATCGGACAATCCTCCAAGGAATCAAAGCGCGAATCGGTCGGACGGGGCAAGCTTGGGTCGAAGAACTCGAGAATGTCCTCTGGGCGTATCGGACCACGCATCGGACCCCTACCGGGGAGACGCCTTTCAGCCTAACCTATGGCACGGAAGCCGTTGTCCCCATGGAGCTCGGACTCCCCTCACCTCGGGTGGCCGCGCACCGACCCGAAGCCAATTCGGAACAACTCCGAGGGAACCTGGATCTCTTGGAAGAAGCGAGGAAAATGGCGCAGGTTCGGATGGCGATGTATCAGCGGAGGGTGGCCCGATATTACAACTCCAAGGTCCGACCGAAGCTTTTCAGAATCGGAGATCTGGTGCTAAGGCGAGCTAAAGCATCTCGACCTGCGGAAGGTGGGAAGCTAGCGCCAAATTGGGAAGGCCCATATAAGGTTCGCTGGGTAAACCGACCTGGCTCCTACCAGTTGGAGGCCCTAGATGGTCGAGAAATTCTAAGGAGCTGGAATTTCGCTAACCTGCGGATGTATTACCAGTAGAACGACGATGCCAGAAAGACAGTTCAAAAATGTATAACGCTTTGCATTTCAATAATTTCTGGTTACAACGGCGTGTTCGTGTGATTACAAGGAATTCCCAGGGGGGAATTAGGGTGTAAAGAAAGTAAAGAAGAGGTGGAGACTCCGAGGAGCTGAAGATCTGGGATCCCGAAACCTCCATCTGAAGCGGTTGCAATCCCGTCGGAAGTGGGTGCTTCCAACCGGAGGCGCCATCGGCGTCTCACGAAAGAGACGAAGAGCCGGCGCGGATGAAGAAGAAGTGGACGAAGGAGAAGTCCACACTGCCTCCAACCGGAGGCGCCATCCACGCCCCACGAAGAGGATGAGGAGCCGCCGCCGACGAAGCTCCCGCTGCCTCCAGAGGAACGCCACCTCCAAGGGATATTCCGGTCCTCCCCAGTGTTAGGGGAGAGAAGGAATACGAGGGGGAAGAGCATATGGAGGCACGGTCCCGGATCAGGCGTCTGGTGCAGAGCTCAATCGGGAGGCTGAACTTCAAGGAGGGGAGATGTGATCCCGGATGAAACGCCTAGAGCGGAGTTCCGCCGGGGAGACCCTCCTTGCTGATCCCAGATGAAACGGCTAGTTGGCTGAAGTCGCGAGGGGCGCGCCTCCCGTTCCTTCGGCAGGAGTCTCTCAGCCATGCGCCAGAGAGAAGGTCCACGATCCATGGCAACTTGAACAGCTCCGGCTTGGCAGGCTCCATCGCACCTGCACCTATATTTATAGCCAAACTGCGGCCCCCCGGTCGTTCCGATACGGGTGGCTCCAATAAATGCGGGCGCATTGAGTCCGGAGCCGATCCGGCTCTCAAGGCGTATCTTCCCGCGATTTCCTAAGCGTCATTCTCCTTAATCGCATTTTTTGTGCAAGACACTCCGGGTGCCCTGTACCCCTAGGTCCACGTATCTCCGCCCGCGCCCAGGCCGCATCCGCCTCGAAGAACGCGCGCATCGCGGCCGCTTAACTGACACTCCTCGCAAGCAGCAACTGGCGATCCGATTTCCCAGGTAACGCATCAATTAGCGTTTAATGCCCTTCTGGTGTTCCCCAGGCAACGCTTGGAGAAGAGGAGAAACACGATCGCAGCTGGCCACGGAGAAACCCCGTCGGGCTGCAAGCGACAGGCGCATGGCCAACGAGCGGAATTTCCCGAGGCACGGCCCTCGGATGCCAGGCTAACCCGATGATCATCCCGAGAGCAGACTAGCCTGAAGCCCCGACCGGTCGCCTTGGCTTGCGCCAGCCTTGGCCGACCAACGAGCGGAATCTCCCGAGGCTCGGCCCTCGGATGCCAGGCTAACCCGATGATCATCCCGGGAGCAGACTAGCCTGAAGCCCCGACCGGTCGCCTCGGCTTGCGCCAGCCTTGGCCGACCAACGAGCGGAATCTCCCGAGGCTCGGCCCTCGGATGCCAGGCTAACCCGATGATCATCCCGGGAGCAGACTAGCCTGAAGCTCCGACCGGTCGCCTCGGCTTGCGCCAGCCTTGGCCGACCAACGAGCGGAATCTCCCGAGGCTCGGCCCTCGGATGCCAGGCTAACCCGATGATCATCCCGGGAGCAGACTAGCCTGAAGCCCCGACCGGTCGCCTCGGCTTGCGCCAGCCTTGGCCGACCAACGAGCGGAATCTCCCGAGGCTCGGCCCTCAGATGCCAGGCTAACCCGATGACCATTCCGGGAGCAGACTAGCCTGAAGCCCCGACCGGTCGCCTTGGCTTGCGCCAGCCTTGGCCGACCAACGAGCGGAATCTCCCGAGGCTCGGTCCTCGGATGCCAGGCTAACCCGATGACCATCCCGGGACCAGACTAGCCTGAAGCCCCGACCGGTCGCCTCGGCTTGCGCCAGCTTTGGCCGACCAACGAGCGGAATTTCCTGAGGCCTAACCCTCGGATGCCTGGCTTAGTGCCGGAAGAATTTCCTGAGGCCTAACCCTCGGATGCCTGGCTTAGTGCCGGAAGAATTTCCTGAGGCCTAACCCTCGGATGCCTGGCTTAGTGCCGGAAGAATTTCCTGAGGCCTAACCCTCGGATGCCTGGCTTAGTGCCGGAAGAATTTCCTGAGGCCTAACCCTCGAATGCCTGGCTTAGTACCGGAAGAATTTTCTGAGGCCTAACCCTCGGATGCCTGGCTTAGCGCCGGAAGAATTTCCTGAGGCCTAACCCTCGGATGCCTGGCTTAGTACCGGAAGAATTTCCTGAGGCCTAACCCTCGGATGCCTGGCTTAGCGCCGGAAGAATTTCCTAAGGCCTAACCCTCGGATGCCTGGCTTAGTACCGGAAGAATTTCCTGAGGCCTAACCCTCGGATGCCTGGCTTAGTGCCGGAAGAATTTCCTGAGGCCTAACCCTCGGATGCCTGGCTTAGCGCCGGAAGAATTTCCTGAGGCCTAACCCTCGGATGCCTGGCTTAGTGCCGGAAGAATTTCCTGAGGCCTAACCCTCGGATGCCTGGCTTAGTGCCGGAAGAATTTCCTGAGGCCTAACCCTCGGATGCCTGGCTTAGCGCCGGAAGAATTTCCTGAGGCCTAACCCTCGGATGCCTGGCTTAGTGCCGGAAGAATTTCCTGAGGCCTAACCCTCGGATGCCTGGCTTAGCGCCGGAAGAATTTCCTGAGGCCTAACCCTCGGATGCCTGGCTTAGGGCCGGAAGAACTTCGAGAGTCAGGAGTCGGCAAGACGCCGCCAAGAGTTAAAAAGAAAAAAAGAGGAGGACGAAAGCGAGATGAAGAAACATTCGACTTGTATTAATTTTCATTGTTTCAGGGCCAAGGCCCATACAATTTGGCAAAATGCCGACATACAAAAAAAGAGGACAACGAAAGGTACAAGAGGTCAGCTTGGAGGAACCCCCGGGTCGGGAGCGTCGGGCTCGTCCGCAGGGGGTAGGGAGGCGGTAGGAGAATCAGCAGGCGATGGCGCCGGAGAGGAGTCGAGAAGGGAAATCCCACTCAGGTCAACTTCGGGGTACTTAGCCGACACCCTTGCCAGGCCCTCCTCGAAGCCTAAGATGAAGGATTCGGACCCCGCGTCCGACGCGTCACGAACGAACTCGTCAGACTGACGATAGGCCCGTACCGCCTCCGACATATCACGGGTGAACTCGGCGGACTGACGATAAGCCTGTACCGCCTGGCGCCCGATCTCCGCACTCTTCTCGGCCAGCGCCGCCTCTGCTCGCTCCGTAATCTGAGCCTTAGCCTCCAAGACCTTCGCCACAATCCGGTCTTCAGCCTCGGAGGAGACCCTCAGCAGATTAGCCTGAGCCTCCTTACGCTCCGCCTCGGCAGCAGTGCGAGCGGCCTCAGCTTCCTCCAGGCGCGAACGGAGCTCTTGGTCGTTCGCGCGGGACCTCTCCAAGGCTGACTCCAATTCGCCCAGTTTGGCTTCAAGAGACCGGGTTCGGTTGCGGGCGCTGTCGGCAGACCGCTGAGCCTTCTCCCACCTCTCTCGATAGTCCGCGACCTTCCGGGACTGCTTTTCAGCTCGTTCCTCCGCCTTCTTAACCCTTCTTTCGAGGCCCGAGGCGACTTTGAGTTGCTCCCGAGCTTCCAACAGTTGCTTCTCGAGGGCGGCGAAGCCGAGTGCCCGCTCTTCGGCCTCCCGGAGCCTCGCCTCGAGGTCCCCGGTCGTCCTGCCCGCCACGGCCTGGCCTCCCTCTTCCACTGCTTTCAGTCGGTCCTCGGCCTTCGCCAGAAGCCCCGCCTGTTCCTTGTAGCACTCCTCTAGACGGATCATGTACTGGGCGAGCTAAGAGATAGGAAAAGTGAGGGCGTCAGGCGGAGAACAACAGAGCTAATAAATGGTGAAAAGCGGCCAGAAGAACACTCACCGACATGAGACAGACACAGCTGGCAGCCCCGACGTCAGAGACCCCCAACTCCCGGACCCGCCGACGGTCCTTCTCCAGCAGCACTGTTTCGATGAGGTTTCGGGCGCCATCGGTAGTGAAGGCCGACCCCGATTTCTCTCCGGAGCCGGATGGTGGTTCTGCAGCCTTACCCTTATCCATTGCCTGGGGAAGAGTCCTGCTGATTGTGCTCGGGGCGGGGGTCACTCCAGGAATTGATAGGGCCCCGCTCGGCCGGGGCCTCGGCGCGTCCCTCCTCGGATCATCAGGAGCCGGCTGAGTCGAAGGCCGGACCGGGGACCGATCACGCCCGACCCGTCCGTCTCGAGCGGGCTCGGATGATACCTCCGGAATAGCGGTAGTCTCACCACCGGAGGGCTGATACAGCGTCAGCTGCCGGTCCGTGCCCACGGCGTCTCCCTGATCGGTGGGCCCGGACTCGTCGGTCGGCGTCGGAGGCACCTCTTTGCGGGACTTCTTCGCCGGCGGGGCCCCGCTCGGAGGAGCTCGTTTCCTCCTCCGGACCGCTTCCAGTAGGGACGACCTACCAACAGCCGGTCCCTTGTCCGACCGCATGACGTCGTCAATCTCTGCAACAAGAACGAGATGGTCGAGGGCTGAGAAACCGAAGGAAAGAACGAGACGAAAGAGGAGAAAAGAGTCAAAAAAGAAATGGTGGCGGGCTCACGGTCGGTGGGGACCGAGCTCAGACCGACATTCACCAAGGTATCCTCGGAAATAAGGCGGGCCACCGGGGGGAGCTGGCCCTCGGCAACCAACCCCTTCAAGGCGGCCAAGCCATCGGATTCCTCCCTCGACAGTCTCGATAGGCCGATCGGGGACTTCATCGGCGTCTCCCAGGTCGCCCTGATTTCCCAAGAGGGATCTACATCGATGAAGAAGAAACGCTCCTTCCAGCCGTGAATGGAGGAAGGAGCCTCTTTGACGAGGCCGCACCCTCGCCGCGCCGCAAAGCACCACCACCCTTTGTCCTGGGGGTGGCCACTCAGGCTGTAGAACTCCCAAAAAACATTCAGAGTGGCGGGAATCTCGTGCATGCGGCAGAGAACCTGGAAGACCGTCAGGGCACGCCACGAGTTCGGCACCAGTTGCGTCGGCGCAACTCTTAAACCCCGGAGTACCTGCACGACTAAGTCCGAAGGGGGAAAGCGGAACCCGGCCTGGAGAATGCCCTCATTGATGGCGATCTTCCCTGGAGGAGGATGGGACATCCTCTCCTCAGGCCCCGGGAGCGTAACGTTGCAGGCCTCGGGAAGGTGGTACCGAGCCACGAGTTTGTCTAAGTCCTCGGCGACCAGCTCCGACTTAATGTGGTCTGCTCTCACTTCGCCCATTCCTAATGGCCAATAAACCTACGGTCAGGACGGGGACAAGAAGGGGGGAAAGACCGGGACGACTGGGGTACACTAGTACAAAAGGAGAAAGTACGAAGAGCCCTAAGTAGAAGAATGGGGTAACTCACCGGAAGAGAAGGAAGAACGGCTCCGACAGCGTCAAAGGAGAAGCAAGCGAACAGTCCGACGGCAACAACGGCAGCGCAAAGGGGAAACTCGAAAATGTCTGTAAAGAGGAAGACGGACGGGGGAGGGCCCCCGGTTAAATAGGCGGAAAGGCGGGTGATGCCTCGATGACGCCAGAGGACGCCTGGCCGCCGAAGGGTCGCTCGCGCCCCAAAGGCAAATCGACACCATTAAGAAAGGATGTCCGCCGAAATCCTCAGACTGCCAGGTCAGCAACAACCGCCATACGCCATAAAGAAGGCGGGGAGCTCGAAGCGCGCGCGCCTCTCCGAGGGATGGCGGCAATCTCGAAGCATCACTCCCTTCACCCGTTCCCCTTCTGGTTCCAGGCTCGGAAGTGGGGGGCTACTGTTACGGGGGAACTAAGCCGCCATGCTCCACGTGACCGGCACGCGCGCCCATGAAGACTACGGCTGTCCTTTGATCCAGCAATCCGACCCCGAGTCGGACATCTTCGGCTCCACAGCCCGACCTCGAGTCGGCTGCCCTTCGATCCAGCAGTCCGGCCCCGAGTCGGACATCTTCGGCTTCGCAGCCCGACCCCGAGTCGGCTGCCCCTTAATCTAGCAATCCGACCCCAAGTCAGATATCCTCAGCACCGCAGCCCGACCCCGGGTCGGCTGCCCCCTGATCCAGCACTCCGACCCCGAGTCGGAGATCTCTTGATAACGACAGGCTGCTTCCCAGAGGCACGCCGAGGCCTCCTGCTCCACTACTCCCTGCAACGGCTGTATCCGATGCTGTTCCACGATCTCCTGTATCAGCCGTACAAAGCGGAACTCCACTACGCCCTGTCATGGCCGTACCCAGCGCTGCTCCACGACGCCCTGTAACGGCCATGTCAGTGGCCACTCCGTCGCGCCCACGATGACAAACCCCCCTCAGAGACCCCCCAGTCAGGTATATATGCGGCTGGGGGGAGAAGGGGGGGTAAGCAATATCTTCCAGAGCACTCTCTTGCTTGCGATTATTATCTCTCCTTCTCCTCCAATCTCCTCTGACTTGATCGTCGGAGGGCCCCCACTACCCCAGTGGTGGTGCGAGGCTTGCTCGCAGGTTTCCCGGTGGAAGGTGGAGCGTAACCAACACCAACCAAGACAACGCAGACGGAACCCCGTTCACACCGCTGTGTCAATCGTTCTCGGTTTGGACCACCAGCAACAGATGTAAATTGGATAAATGCAATGCAAGAAGAACTAAACCAATTTACTAGAAACAAGGTATGGAACCTAGTTGAACGACCCTCTGAATATTCAATAATAGGAACCAAATGGATATATAAAAATAAACTTGACGAAAATAGAATCGTGATTAGGAACAAGGCTAGACTAGTAGCAAAGGAGTATAATCAAGAAGAAGGTATAGACTTTGATGAAACTTTTGCTCCTGTAGCTAGACTTGAGGCAAGTAGATTGTTACTAGCATTTGCATGCTCTAAAGATTTCAAATTATTTCAAATGGATGTAAAAAGTGCCTTTTTGAATGGGTATATTAATGAGGAGGTGTATGTAGAACAACCTCCTGGTTTTGAAAATCATCAATACCCCAATCATGTGTATAAATTAAACAAAGCACTTTATGGTTTGAAACAAGCACCTAGAGCATGGTATGAAAGACTTAGCAAATTTCTGTTAGATCATGAATTCTCTAGAGGGAACGTTGATACAACATTATTTTTGAAAAGGAAAAACAAAGATATGTTAGTAGTTCAGATTTATGTAGATGATATTATCTTCGGTGCTACTAACAATCGCCTCTGCGAAGAATTTGCTGACCTAATGCAGAGTGAATTTGAAATGAGCATGATGGAAGAGCTGAACTATTTTCTCGGGCTCCAAATCAAACAATCTGAAGAAGGGATCTTCATCAACCAAGCCAAATACATCAAGGAGATGCTTAAGAAGTTTGATATGGAAGGAAACAAGTCAATCAGCACACCCATGAGTTCATCATGCAAACTAGACCAAGATGAATCAGGTAAATCAGTAGATCAAAAGATGTATAGAGGTATGATAGGATCTTTATTATATCTCACTGCAAGTAGACCTGATATCGTGTTTAGTGTATGCATGTGTGCTAGATATCAATCTAATCCTAAGGAATCACATTTAATTACAGTCAAGAGAATCTTTAAATACCTAATAGGAACGAAAAATATAGGTTTATGGTACTCTAAAGAATCTAGCATAAACTTAATAGGGTATACAGGTTCAGATTTTGCTGGTTGTAAACTTGATAGAAAAAGCACCAGCGGGTCATGTCAATTCTTAGGAGAAAATTTAATCTCTTGGTTTAGCAAGAAACAAAACTCGGTTGCATTATCTACGGCGGAAGCCGAATATGTTGCTGCCGGAAGTTGTTGTGCTCAAATCTTGTGGATTAAACAACAACTTGAAGATTATGGCATTAAACAAGATAAAATTCCCATTAACTGTGATAATACAAGTGCCATTAATCTAACTAAAAATCCAATTCAGCACTCAAGAACTAAACATATTGAGATAAGACATCACTTCATAAGAGATCATGTACTGAATGATGATGTGACACTTCAATTTGTGTGTACTGATGATCAACTTGCTGATATCTTCACAAAACCCCTGAGTGAGGATCGCTTTTGTATACTTAGAAGAGGGTTAGGAGTGATTGATCCATTCTCGTGATACTCTCCTCTAGTTCATAGATTTTGAGGATTAGTCTATGGCAAACATAGGATTTCTTATCTATGATCATCAATTCAGCTCCTAAATCTTGGATAAGTCTATAACTATCTCTTGTGGCACGAAAATAACATGATTTTTGGGTGCGTGCCAGAGTTTGAGTCGACTCGGATACATTTTAGAGTCGGCTCATGGGGGAGTCGACTCGCGCATATTTCGGAGTCGACTCGAGGTCGATGGCATCATGGGGGAGTCGACTCGCGCATATTTTGGAGTCGACTCGAGGTCGAGTCGATTCGCGACTTACTGGAGTCGACTCGAGGTCGGGAATCCGATGTTTTAACCCTAATCGAAATGTTCAATCGACACTTCTATTCACAGCCGACACTGTTCCAAAACCCTAGAGCCGTCTCCGACCTCGTCTCCGACCCATTCTAGGTCTTCTCCATCGAGTTTTCCTCCATTTCTCCTAGTTCCTCTCCCGTGTCTAGGTCAAAAATGCCTAGGAAAGCAGTTGTACCGAGCCGGAAGAGACCCATCTCTGCGAGCGGGGTCGAGCGACGGTCAAAGGCTCGGAATGAACCCGTGAGGCCACCACCTCCGGTTTCTTCCCCGCCTAGGCCGGTTCCCTCGTGTCCGTGCGCCGGGAAGGCGGTCTCCACCGGGAGGAAAGTCGACTTTGACTTCCTCTCCCGGGAAGGCTTCACCCTAGGGCATCGTCTTAGGGCACAAGGGCTAGAGTTTTTCTGTTCCTTAGACCTTCCAACTTACCCGGGGTTAGTTAGGAAGTTTTATGGGACTGTAGCCCGGGGTAGTGGTGGTATCCAGGGAACCGTAGCAGGTGTCCCTATATTCATCTCGGAGGACTTCATTTCTCAAGTACTCCATCTTTCCCAAGAAGGGATCTCTTCCACTCACCCTCTAGATAGGACTGAGGCCATTACAGCAGTCTTAGGGAGTCCTCCACAGTCCCCCATAGAGGAGGTGTTCGCAAATCAGCTGTCGGCTGAAATGCGGCTTCTCCTTAGTGTCATTTCTAGGACTCTCTTCCCAAAGACTGGGAGGTTTGACTTTATCTCAGAGAGGGACCTAGCCCTGATGTACCATATACTCCAGGACACTCCTATCAACTTCCCCAAACTTATCTACAAGTACCTCTGTGAGCCTCTAGATAAACCTAGGCTCAGTCTTCTCTATGGCATGCTGTTTACTTTGATATTTAGGGAGTTAGAGGTCCCCATTCCTGAGGGGGAACCCTCTCGCTCACTGCATTACACAGATCGCATGGGTGAGGGGACTCTTCATAGGATGGGATTTCATAGGGTAGAGGGAGTCTGGGTACGGAGACCATCCACTTCTTCTGACCCTACCACTCATCACTCTCCTACCTCTGATCATGACCAGGACCACCATCCTTCTACCTCTAGTCCTGCACATATAGAGCCCTCCACCTCCACTGCCCCATTCACTCAGCAGCAGCCACTGGAGGTCCGCATATCTTCTGAGCAGCTCCGGGAGTTGCGGCAGGAGATCGTGAGGGATCTGCGAGATGATCTGCTGAGGGAGCTCCGAGGTCCTCAGAGTACTCCCTCCACCGAGCTAGTACCCTCCTTAGCAGCCGTGACAGAGATGGTTGCAAATTTGAAGGAGGAGATCTTCAACATTCGAAGCCTAGTTCAAGGTCAATATTGGAACATAAGTGACGTCAAGGACGACACAAGGGAGATGCGAGATAGCATCAAACATGAACTAGGCAACCAGAGTCAGGGTGCTGAGAGACTAGCCAATGCACTGATCTTCAAACTCGACACCCTCCAAGAAAGTGTGAACAACATATCGAGGATTCAGTCTAGAGCCACCTCGGAGATTCTTGAACAACTGGAAAACATCAATGAGGGGTTAAGCATGGTCATCAAACACACTAGACTGAGCAAGGGCTAGAGTTGTATGTTCTTTTTTACTTTATATTGTACAGTCCCTTGAGGACTCACTTGATATGTAATCACACTTGTACTCAATTTTGGATAAATACAATGAGTAGAAATTCTTTGCAAAAATTGTGCATTCTTGAGTTCTTGTATTTTACTGTGCTTTCTGCCTTTTTGCTATGATGACAAAAAGGGGAAGAAAATATATTGAATTGAAATGTAAAGGGAATCAATAAAAAGAAAACTTTTAAAGCACAAAGTAATTTATTCTAAGTGGATTCGATACCTCGAGGCTCATTATCTCTCTGTTGGGGCTCCTAAAGGAGTAATCTCCAGAATCTATTCAAGGGATATTCGGAGATTAGTTGAATCATACTCAAGAACAAATTGGCAGGTTTTTCCTCTAAAACCAAAAATATAAGCTCAAAAGCTTCAACACACTAAAAGAAAATTCAAAGAATCTAAACAAAGTTGAATGCATGTGTTGAGGGGGAGAATCTGAAATCTTAAGAAAGCAAAATCATTAAATATATATAAGCCAAACAATTGATTGCATGACATGAAGGCTTATATAATTCCAAATGAAAGGAGGAGCTTTAACTTCAGAATTTACTGTTTCACACCTTTCAGTTTTGGATAAATTAAATGACTAGACACTTGAATTCATTTCAAAACTTTATTATAAATCTCCTTTTGGTTGAGCAATTCACTTTACAAATACTCAATATTTTGTCATCATCAAAAAGGGGGAGATTGTGGAGTGATTGATTATAACCCTATTTGATTTTGATGAGCTCAAAGCATTTGAGTATATCTTATGTTGTATTAATGAATTCAATCTAGTATTTCAGTCAAATATTTGTGATTTTATGTTTAAGTGTCTCTAGCTTTGGTTCAATACACTTTGGCTAAGTATGGAAATCAACTTGAACCAAAGTCTGAATCTCGAGTCGACTCCGGAAGATTACGAGTCGACTCCAAGCATATCAGAAGCACTGGCACAAGCTCGAGTCGACTCCGGCATATTACGAGTCGACTCCGACTGAGAACAGACAGCCGGACAGAAAGATATATCTCAGAACCTGTCACCGAGTCGACTCCGGAAGAATTCGAGTCGACCCCGATGTTTGCCGAGTCGACTCCAGCAAAGTACGAGTCGACTCCATGGAGTAACAGACAGAAAGACAGAGAAGCCATTTTGGACTCTGAGAGCCGAGTCGACTCCCGCAGAACTCGAGTTGACTCCGATGGTTGGCAGGTCGACTCCTAAGGAAGCAAGAGTCGACTCTCAGAGAAATGCAAGGCTAAAAGTCAGAGAGCCAACTTCGGTGTCTGAGAGCCGAGTCGACTCCCGCAAAGTCTGAGTCGACTCCAAGGCAGTTCAAATCCAAAAACAGAAGACCGGTACTTCGGTGTCTGAGAGCCGAGTCGACTCCCGCAAAGTCCGAGTCGACTCCGAGGCAGTTCAACTCCAAAGACAGAAGATCGGTATTTCGTGTCTGAGAGCCGAGTCGACTCCCGCAAAGTCCGAGTCGACTCCGAGACAGATCAAGTTCAAAGACAGAAGACCTGTCTTTCAGGCTCTGAGAGCCGAGTCGACTCCAAGGAAATCCGAGTCGACTCGAGGAAGCAAAACCGAGAGGATGAGTTTTGAAACCCTGAAGATCGAGTCGTCTCCAGAAGGGAAAGTCATCTCCGGACAATTGGCGAGTCGACTCCAGGTTCAGCCGAGTCGACTCCAGAATGGGACGACACTTTATTTCGAATTTTGAATAGTGGCCGAGTCGTCTCCAGTAAAGCATGAGTCGACTCCAGCAACACTCGAGTCGACTCCTGATCGAGCGAGTCAACTCCGATCCCAACGGACATTTTGTCAGGAGTTGCAGAATGTGCAGAACGGCCTTCAATCTGTGTCTAACGGCTATTTTTCTTTGGGAATGGCTTAAATAGCCTGAGTGAACAGTAATAGAGTAAAGAAAGAGAGACTCTATTCAAAGCAAAAGGGATTTCCACCAACCAAAGGCTTTCTAGAGTAATTACAAGAAAAAGAAGGAAGAAGTGCATTGAAGTCTACTCTCCAACCATCTTCCTCACATTCAAGGCTCTCCTCCTGACAGCAAATCTTCAGCAAATTCAAGAGGAGTCAAAGAGTTTGAAAAGCCCCTTCCTCCACCTCCAAAATCTGTTTGAGGGCTTCTAACTCTTCCTTGCTTATATTGTTTAAATACGCTTTTTGAGAAGCTTCCTTTTGTTCTTGTTTCAAACTATTTGTTTCTTACTTGATTCAATCAGGGGATTGAATCAAGGGTGTCAAAGTTTGTTGGTGAGCCGAGGTTAAAACCAACGGTGTAAGGGTTTGATTGTGATCCCGGGAAAACAATCGGGTGGTTCTAGTCGGTGAGCCTGTGAAAACCGACCGAGTTCGTTGTAATCTCGTAAAACAACAAGTTGGGTTGTGAACTTGTAAAACAACCGGCTGTAATCCGAGGGATTATAGTGAACTCCCAAGTGAGGCTTGGGGAGTGGACGTAGGAGCAAGGGTTAGCTCCGAACCACTATAAAATCGCTTGTGTTTGTGATTGTTTCATTGTCTCTTCCTTTTCCTTCATCCACTGCATATAGCAACTAATTAATCCACTTGCAATAAGTTTTAATTAGTTACTCACAAAGTTTTTTAATTGCAATAATTACTTTAAAATCCAATTCACCCCCCTCTTGGGTTGTCTTTTTGGGCAACAATGCCTATGTCCGAGACCTTTCCTGATGAACAATTAATGATGATTTCCTATACCAATGTTCCATGGTATGCTGATGTAGTCAACTATCTAGTTACTGAACGAATGCCCAGTTCATGGACCAAACAAGAGAATTTCGCTTCCTAGCTCGTGTAAAATGGTATTTTTGGGATGAACCATACTTGTTCAAATACTGTCCTGATCAAATCATTAGACGATGTATCCCCGAATACGAACAAAGGAAAGTCCTTTCCTTTTGTCATGACCATGCTTGTGGTGGTCATTTCAGTAGTAAAAAGACGGCTGCAAAGGTTTTGCAGTCCGGATTCTATTGGCCCACACTATTTCATGACTCACACGAGTATTGTAAAGCATGTGACCGATGTCAAAGACTAGAAAAAATTTCAAGAAAAAATGAGATGCCCCTGAACCCGATCTTACTTGTAGAAATCTTTGATGTTTGGGGTATTGATTTTTTGGGTCCTTTTCCTATGTCATTTGGGCACTAGTACATACTCCTAGCTGTTGACTATATGTCTAAGTGGATTGAGGCTATCGCGTGTAAGACCAATGATCATAAAGTAGTGATCAAGTTTCTTAAGGAGTCTGTCTTCGCTCGCTTTGGCACCCCTCGTGCTATCATTAGTGATGGGGGGAAACATTTTTGCAATAGAATTTTTAAAGCCCTTGCTAGGAAGTACAACATCACCCATAAGGTCGGTACACCATATCATCCACAAATGAGTGGACAAGTTGAGATTTCCAACAGAGAAATCAAGACCATCCTTGAAAAAACTGTCAACCCATTTCGAAAGGGTTGGTCCCTTAGGTTAACAGATGCATTGTGGGCATATCGAACGGCCTACAAAATACCAATTGGAATGTCCCCATATAGGATTGTCTATGGCAAGGCTTGCCATTTACCTGTCGAGTTAGAACACAAGGCCTATTGGACAATCAAACGCCTAAATTTCGATCTCAATAAGGCAGGAGAACATAGAAAGCTACAGCTCGACGAGCTTGAAGAAATTAGGAACGATGCTTACGAGTATATTAAGAAGTACAAGGATCGCATGAAAGTCATGCATGATAAAATGATTACTCGTAAAGAGTTTCACCAAGAACAAAAAGTTCTTTTATATGATTCTCGATTACATCTGTTCCCTGAAAAACTTAAATCTCGCTGGACTGGCCCATACACGGTAGAGAAAGTGCATCCGCACGGTGCGGTAGTAATATGCAATACTAAGGATGGTAGGTCGTTTCAAGTTAATGGGCATCATTTAAAACCAAACCTTGAGTATCTGAGTCCAGAAGTTGAGGAGACACTTCTGACCGACCCTGTCTATTATGAGTGAATTAGAATTGTCCGGCTGAAGACATAAAACTTAGCACTCTTGGGAGGCAACCCAACAGGTAAAGATTAAAATTATTATTTAAAAAAAAAGTTACTAACATGCAGGTTTGGGGGTATTTTCCCCAATCTTCAAGTTATTAGCCATATCAAGGTCCAATATTAGGTAATGTCTCTCCTCTGTCCTCTTACTGCTTTGAATTTTCTTTAACATTGAGGACAATGTTAGATTTAGGTTTGGGGGTATTTTTAAGCATTTGGAATTTTATAAAAATAAATAAAAAAAGTTTTTAGTTAAAATTTTTGGAATTAAAAAAAATTTACAACACACAAGGTATATAAAATCTAAGAGCCCAATGACTAGTCGGAAGTAGTGCAAAGTGAGTTATTTTTATTAAGTTTCTTTTAGTGAGTTGTAAGCTAATTAGTGCTTTGAATTTCACAACACATCTGGCCTGCATTTTCTAAGGTATAGTTTCGACATTGTGTTGAGAATATGGTAGCAACCTCGAATCCTGATGAACCATCTTTTTCTGATCCAAAAAAAAACTATTTGGTGGATTTAGTCAGGTACATCGAAAAGGGCTACCTATTATCAAAGGTTAGCAGACTTGTGATGAGGAACCCGAGCATAGGTCCGTAGGGGAGTTTTGATGCCCGACACCTCATGCGAACTGGTGTGAGAATTGTCGACTAATTGCTCGCTACATGGAGGAATCATCACAGGAGTAAAAGTGCACAATATAAACATTTTCATGTTTCTTTAAAAAAAAATTATTTTGATCTTAAGAAAGACAATAGTGTGAAAGCCGTCATTGCAAAAATTCGAGTAAACTAGAATATTACAGATAAAGCTCATGAGGTATTAAAGTAAACATCCACAGCTCTCGAAATCCTGCAGAAAAGATGATTTTGAATCAACAAATAGGTTTTGTCCGACCAATTCTTGGAAACTACTAATATTAGCGATATTTTGGAGATCCGAAACCTTAGCTGGTGCATGGTCTAGACTTCACTAAGCACTCAAGTATAAATAAGTATTACAACTTCCTAATAGAAAACTTAATGACTTCAACTTAAATTGCATACTAACCTAGAATTTGGGCTACTTAGTAATTAAAACCTTGTGTGCTTTTGAAATTCTTATCAGTTATGTACTTGAAATTAGACTTTCATTTCCAAAAAAAAAAAAGGGGATTGAAGTTTGTGGGTAACTTCACTGCAAACCCTCACGAGACAACACTCGTCCATTAGGGTAACCTAGGGGTTTAACGGCTTGTTGCACGTGCTAAGTGCAATCGTTATGCTCTACGAAAGTGAGTATTTATCTTAGTTCATGTATATATATAATAATAAACAACACTTTTGCATTCTTATTTTCTCATTTTCGCACTAAATTGCTAGAGACTAGAAATAAGCTGGTTGGGGGGTGTGATGAGAGCACAAAAGTGCAATCGTCATACCATCTTAATTAGTATTATAGCTAATCATCAATAATAAAATTAACTAATTAACGTTGTATTTGTGTTTGAGTGCAAGTAATCCAAGAAACCCAATAATATCGGGTTTGAGCCCAATGCCCGACAGCCCAAGCTCAAGTCAAGCCAAGCCAGCATCTTCCAGAGCCTGTACATCCTGACTTCATCCCGCGATACAACACAACATCACGAGCATCTCTGTGTCCGCATCCAATGATCCAGATCAACTCTCAACCAGCGTTGCAACCTTCCATTCCCAGCCATCCGCCCAGACAATCATCAACATTCCGAATAAATCCACTCCGATCGGCTCCTCCATGCCATCAACGCAATCAAAACAACGTCCCACGATCAGCAGTCGTCCGTTTCAAGGAGTCGCTTTAGCCGTGAAGCCAAAGATTCAAGCTCCTTCTCGTGATCCCGCAACGTCCCAGCTCCTTCCCAAATCAAGCCGAAGCCGCATCCCAGCCGTTCGTGGTCCCCGTTACTTCTCCATTTGAGCATTCTGGTGCATCACGGCCATCCATGTCCTCCTTCCCAGCATCCAATCCAGCACCCAAAGAAGGAAACCATCTCATCTTCTTCCGTTCACGCCATCAATCCCATGATCCCAGCGCCTCACAGCCGCCCCAGCTCATCCCGTGTGAAGAACAAGGGAGAAGAAAGGATCCCGCACCCGATGAAGAAAGTCCGGATCCGCGTTCTCCTCCTCGTCCCAGCAACCGTGTTCTTCCCGCAGTGAAAATGCCCAAATTTTCTTCCATTTCAGCGCCTCCCTTCTGCAACCGCCCAGCGACCCCATGATCCACGACTCCTCCCAGCAAAGATCCCGGATGACTCCCCTCTTCCGTGATCCCATCAACGCCACAGCGTCCCGTGGCATCTTCCATTTCAGTGCGTCCCCACCGCTCTTGATTCAGCCTTTTGGAAGCGTCATTCACGTCCTCCTCCCGCTTCCAATCCGACAACCAAAGAAGGGAAGAGCAACGATCCCGCGTCCGTAAAGGAAGCCCCAGCATCCTTCCTCTTCCGCGTGCGATCCCGGACGATTTGCCTCCTTCCAGCGCCCGGATCCACGTCCCCACCTTCCGCATGCGTCCCAAATCCTTCCGCAGATCACGCGCCTTCCATCCGCGTCGCTGCCAGCTCCTCCCGTCGATCCCGCAGCCTCTGACGCCGCATCCGAGCTCCGCGATCACCGCTCCTCCCAGCAATTTCAACATGTCTCCAAGAGCCTATAAGAAGAATGGAGGAGAAGCAGGGAGGTGTGTTCGGTTGGGGTTGAGGCCAAGAACCAGAGAAGAGAGTGCTCGGTGGAGGCTAAGAACTAGGGTGGAGCGCTCGGCAGTGGTGCTCGGTTGGGCCAAAGAACAGGGGAGAAGAGGGTGGTCGGCTGGTCCGGGGAAGAAGAAACAGAGAGGATGAGTGTTCATGCTCTGTTTTCAAACAGAGCACAATGCCTTGTTTTGTTTTTTTTATTCTTTTTCTTTTTCTTTTCATGCTTAGTTTTATTTTAAGAGCAATGTTTTATGTTTAGTTTTATTTTAATTAAGAGCAATGTGTTGTTTTTAGTCTGAATTTTAATTGAGAGCAATGTATTTTGAGTTTGAGTATTAATTGCGAACAATGTTTTAAGTTTTAACTTTAGAGAATTTTATTTTGATGGAGAGTTTTACTTTTAAGATTTTATTTATGCAATCTTTTAATTTTTTTTTTATACAATACATTAAATCTTCCTTTATGCAATTTATGTTCGCTTCAATCTTCTTGTTTTCATCCATTTTAATTTATGCCAAAGCTTTTCTTTGATTAGTTAAATATATAAATGCTCTTTGAATCTAAGTACATGTCTTCTAGTTAATTTCAATTAAAAATCATTCTCCGGTAGACTAGAGAATCTATCAACATCCCCGACGTAATGTTTTCCTCTTATCATTCAAAAATCAATTTCAAATCCGAGTGAACGTTCTAATTTTTATGCAACTCCAATCGTCTCATTGTGGATCGACCTCTTACAACCGCTATTCTTCGAGTAGAACAGGTAAGAGTAAAATTAATTTAAACTTTGTTTGTCGGTTCTAACAACGATCTGTTTAGCATATTTTTAGCCACGTTGTCCGCGGAGTCTACTCTCTGCACCTCGACGTATTTCTTCTTGAGGTAATCGCGCATGAGGTGAAAGCGCCGCTCTATATGCTTGGACTTCTGATGAGACCTTGGCTCCTTAGCAAGAGCTATGGCGCCATTATTATCGCAGTAGAGTGTGATGGCATCTGATGGCATTACATCTAGCTCTGCAATGAATTTTTTGAACCAGAAGGCTTCCTTTGCAGCTTCAGAGGCCGCGATATACTCAGTTTTCATGGTAAAATTAGCAATGATCGGTTGTTTGGAACTCTTCCAATTTACCGTACCACCATTACACAAGAACACATATCCAAATGTAGACTTTCTATCATCAATATCAGTCATAAAATCTGAATCTGTGTATCCTTCTACCTTTAACTCTGATGATCCTCCAAAAATCAAGAACAAATCTTTAGTTCTTCTTAAGCACTTAAGAATGTTCTTCACAGCAGTCCAATACTCTACGCCTGGATTCGACTGATATCTGCTGGTGACACTCATAGCAAGGGCTATATCCGATCGTGTACATAGCATGGCATACATGAGGCTTCCTATTGCCGAAGCATAAGGAATCCTGCTCATGCATTGAATCTCTTCAGATGTGTTGAGGCACATTTTCTTGGAGAGATGAATCCCATGCCTAAGGGGTAATAGACCCCTTTTGAAGTTTTCCATACTGAACCTCTTCAGTACCTGCTCTATGTACATCTTTTGTGATAGGCCACGCATCCTTTTAGATCTATCTCTATAGACCTTAATCTCCAAAATGTAGGATGCTTCCTTAAGATCTTTCATGGAGAACTCTTTTGACAACCAGATCTTGACCGAAGTTAGCATGGGAATATCATTTCCTATTAGGAGGATGTCGTCTACGTACAGTACGAGGAACACGACAGTACTCCCACTAACCTTCTTGTAAACACACGGTTCCTCTTTGTTCTTGATGAAATCAAACGATTTGATCGCATCATTGAAACGAGTGTTCCAACTCCGAGATGCTTGCTTCAGTCTATAGATGGACCTTTGCAGCTTGCAGACCTTGTGATCTCCATCACTGGAAGTGAAACCCAGAGGCTGCTCCATATAGATATCTTCATCAAGATATCCATTCAGAAAAGCAGTTTTCATATCCATCTGCCATATTTCATAATCATGAAATGCTGCAATGGCAAGCAATGTTCGAATGGATTTCAGCATGGCTACAAGTGAAAAGGTCTCCTGATAGTCAATGCCTTCGCGCTGACTATATCCTTTCGCCACTAGCTTTGCCTTATAGGTCTCTACCTTTCCATCCGAACCTATCTTCCTTTTGTAGATCCATTTGCATCCAATAGGTACTATACCTTCTGGTGGATCTACTAAGGTCCAGACTTGGTTGGAATACATGGAGTCTATTTCTGACTTCATGGCTTCCAGCCATTTCTCGGAATCGATATCAGATATTGCCTCGTTGTTGGTATTGGGGTCCTGTACATGTTTCCTATCTCCCATGAGGAACATTTTCTTGGTATCTTCTATAAACATACCTAAGTATCTATCAGGAGGATGGGAGACCCTACTTGATCTTCGAGGTGGAGGAGGTAATACGTGTACTGGCTCTGTATGAATAGGTTCTATAGGATCCATTACTCGTTGCTTTTCAGAGACTCTCTATTCAAGCTCAATTTTCCTCCCACTGCCTCTATCAAGGATAAACTATTTTTCCAAGAAAATGGCATGTCGGCTCACAAACACATTGTGATCCTCTGAGACGTAAAAATTGTATCCTAATGACTCTTTAGGATATCCTATAAAACGAGCACTTATGGTCCTAGGCTCTAACTTATCCACCTGTTGTCGCTTGACGTAGGCCGGACATCTTCAAATCTTGAGATGACCAAGACTCGGTTTCTTACCATGCCATATCTCATACGGTGTGGTAGGAACGGATTTAGAAGAAACTCTATTCAGTAAATAAATCGCGGATAGTAAGGCATCTCCCCAAAGAAACATAGGCAGATCTGTGAAGCTCATTATGGATTGGATCAGATCCAATAGAGTCTGATTCCTTCTTTCTAACACCCCGTTGAGTTGAGGTGTACCCGGAGGCGTCCATTGTGAGACTATGCCATTCTCCTTGAGATAGTCCCAGAATTCTCTACTAAGGTATTCTCCTCCTCGATCTGATCGAAGAGCCTTAAGGGTTTTTTCAGTTTATTTTTCTACTTAATTTCTGAACTCTTTGAACTTTTCAAAAGACTCAGATTTGTATCTCATAAGATACACATACCCATATCGTGAATAGTCATCAGTAAAGATAATAAAGTACGAATAACGATCCCTGGCTGACACATCAAATGGGCCACACACATCAGTGTGTACCAAGGTAAGTATTTCAGTGGTCCTCTCCCCATGTCCTACAAAAGATAATCTAGCCATTTTTTCTTGAAGACAGGACTCACAAACTGAATATGACTCGAAAGTCAATGGGTCGAGAAGCCCATCTTTCTCCATTTTGTTCATTCTGTCCTCTCCAATATGGCCAAGCCTGAGGTGCTACAAATACTTCTGGTTTATCTCATCTCTGGATCTTTTAGATCCTATGGCACTCACTACTTGTTCAGACACATTCACAGACAGATCAACATGCAAGTGATAGAGACTGTCAATCATGAAACCACGTGCAACTAATTTATTTCTGAAATAAATAGAACAGCAGTCTTTGTCAAATGTCATAACATGACCATCCTGTGCTAAACATGAAATAGAAATCAAATTTCTGCTAGCAGCAGGGATATAATAACAGTCTCTAAGCAATAAACTAAATCCAGACGGTAATCGCAGAGGATAGGTGCCCACAGCTACAGTAGCAACTCTTGCCCCGTTGCCAACCCGAAGGGTCACTGCACCTTCTGCCAGCCTCCTACTTTCCTTTAGACCTTGCATAGTAGTGCACAAATGAGCACTAGAACCAGAATCTATAACCCAACTAGAAGTAGAAGAAATTGTAAGGTTAGTTTCAATTACGAGCAAGTCTAACATACCTTCAGAAGGTGTGTCTGCTTTTTTGTTCTTCAGGCTCTCGAGGTATGAAGGGCAGTTACTTTTTCAGTGGCCGTCGACATTGCAGTGGAAACATTTTTTCTTGTCATTAGCCTTTTTCTTATGAACTTCCTTCTTAGGCTTCTTGTTTTTCTTCTGCTTCTTTACAGGCTTTTTTTCTTCCAAGTAGACTTTCTATTGAAAGAAGTCAGCTCAGCAGCCAGAATAGAGCCCCTTGAACTTTTCAAGGCTCCCTCAATAGTTACCAACATATTCAACAATTCGGTCTTAGTGCAATCAACTTATTCATGTGGTAGTTTACTATAAACTGCCCAAATGAACCAGGAAGGGATTGCAGGATCAGATCTATCTGCAGTTCCTTATACATGGTCATACCGAGCTTCTCAAGCTCCTCTAGGTTCTTGATCATAGTCAAACAGTGATCGTGGACAGACTGCCCCTCGCGCATTTTTGCCTTGAAAATTCTCTTGGATACTTCAAAGCGAGCTGTGCGACTCTGCTCACCATACAACTCTTGCAGGTGTGCCAGTATTTCTTTAGCAGTCTTCATATTCTCATGCTGGCATTGAAGTTCATTAGTCATGGATGCCATGATGTAGCACTTGACCCTAATATCGTCATCTGTCCACTTTTGATGCGTCTTACGCTGATCATCAGTAGGACGTGCTGGTAACCTGGGGATATCATGCTCGAGCACATACCCTAATTTCTCACAATTCAGAACAATTTTCAGGTTTCTAAGCCAGTCCTTGTAATTGGTTCGGGTCAGTCGGTTGGTCTCAAGGATACGGGTCAAAGGGTTCGAAGCTGACATTGTGATCTGTAGAGAGTAAAGATTCTAGTTAGACTTTGTACTTAAACTCTATTTATTTTAGGGTCTTTTAAAACAAATATGCTCCCACTATTTTCTCGAATCCCTCATACTTTTCTGATGGAGAAACGAAAACCCCACGCGACTAGGATTTCTAGTGGGTAATGCGGTCTCACCGATTTACATGCCGCCTCATCTAACAGTTATTGGTGATGTATAAATAGATGAGTGTACAACTCTTGTACAATGCTTCTCAAGCATATTGCAGTGGTACTTGATCTCTAAGTCATGAAGACCTCACCTAACAGTTATTGCCCTCATTGCTTCTCAGACCCACCGTATAACCGCAGAAATAAAATCGTCGTTGGGTCATCACCTAACAGTTATTGGTGCCCAACCCCATCTTTACCCCGCAACATCTCATGTCTAATAGAGAGGTCCACTCCCCCGATGCAACTTGCCCACTGTGTCCAGCCGAGACAAATCAACATCGGAAAGACCTTAGCAGCTCTACTACGGTGGAAGACCTATGGACTTAATATTGCATAATCATGTCTTAGTGTTTGTAACTTGAGTTCTTCATAAGAGGTAATCGAACAATTGACCAGGTAAGCAGGTGGGAGGCTTTCCTTACTCGGAGAGTAAGGTCCTAATTAAGTAACCACCTTTTAGGCTTGCCTAGACACCAATTAGATCAATTAATCTAATATGACTAACTCATGTTGATTCACTCTCGACTAATTAGGAAGGTTTATAATTAGGTCTCACTTGATTGCGTGTTCACATCTCATGCAAATATAAGTCTACCCGCATAGACATAAGATTAAACATCCAGGCATTTATCAAAATAAAATTAAATGATGATGATCATGGATTCAGGATGGGGTCATTTTACAAGCACATGCACGTCAATTGGTTTGATCGTCTTCAACTCTTGACTCGATCTTGATCCTCTAGGTCCAATTGTGATCAACTCCTTGATCCATCTTCAATCAACCTTTGATCTCGATCCGTGCATGTTGAGCTTGTTGATGTACATATCGATCAACCATCGACGTGCAACACACATCACAGATTACATCCCAGATTGCTTTAAAAATTAAATAAGAATAAAAATAAAATTATAACCCTTTTTTATGAGACAAGCAGGTCTCTAATACATGAATTTAAGATGCACGCAGGCATCTGAAAAATTAAAATTACATGCATCACAGAACATCGCAGAACATTTCCGCACATTCAAAGGGTCCATCCATGATCATCACCATACGCATCACATGCATAAAAATTATTTTTCAGATATGTAATTTAATTGATTATTCCATCTCATGACTTGCTGATCATGCTAGATTTGACTATAAATATTTGTAATCACATTATCAAAGCATTAGAATCATTAATTTAAGCATCTAAAAATTAGTATGCAGAAAAATCAGCAAGTTGAAAATTCTGCATACATAAATTTCAGCAAGCATAATCCCCTAAATTTTAGATCTAAAATACCTTTAAAAATTTAATCCTAATTTTAATCTACATAACCATGGCTCTGATACCACTGTTAGGATCTGTCACATGCCGCTAAAAATTCAAAAATTTTCAGATATGCAGCGGAAAGACATGTGCATATTCCATTCATCGCATGAACGTATTTTAAAACCATTTATAGATAGATTAGAATTAAATTCTTATTAAATTATTTTAAAATCATGATTAAGAAGATCAGATCTTCATCTTGTGCGGGTAGATGGTCTCCGCAAATCTGATTCACGTGGTATTTGATGAGGGTTTAGTGGAAGCCGCACACGCGTCCGGCCTCTACGGGTATCCACACGAAGTAATGAGTCGATCGAAGCCTTTGGATCTCCCCGGGGTGCTAGCTCCTTTGCAGAGAAGGCTATTGATGGCTGATATCCTCCCTATCAATCAACTCTTGAATGCCTAAAGGAGGAGGAAGAAGAAGGATGGTTCAATGGAAGGAGAATAAAAACCCGCAGCCTTTTATTTTTCCTTCGCGTTGGAACCAAGGAAGGGGATGAAGTAGACCACGCCAAGAGCTTCTTTTCCCTTGCTTCCTTATGGCTAAAAGGACGAATGGAAGGAGGTTCCTTGCTGCCAAAAATCCTAAGAAAAATCATGAAAAATTCGGAGCCCCTTTGAACCCCTCTTTTATGGTGTGTGGATAGAGATGAGCTCCTAAATTTTAGGAGCTCATCTTTATCCCTTTGTGAATTCAAAATAGGAGGGGCATGGCCCCTCCTTTTTCCTTCACGCCACCAGCCAAGGGAGGGGCGTAGGCCCCTCCCTCTTCTCCCATATGGTTGGCCCCACTTAATCAAATTAAGTGGGGTTTGGGTTAGGACTAGTTCTAGGTCCAATCCTATTCAAAATAGGATTAAGTGCACCCAATTTAATTCCTCCAAATCCAAATCCAATTAGAATTTAATTGAACAATGACTCAATTGAACTCTTCAATCCTAATCCAATTAGGAGTCATTTGATTAATTAGATTAATTAATTAGGACTTAAGAAAATTCTAATTTAATCAGGACTTGTTTAAATTTCAGCCCTAAGACAATTAGGACTTTAGAAATCCTACTCCAAGTAGGACTCTAATTTAATTTGAAATCCTAATCCAATTAGGACTCCAAGAATCCTACTCCAAGTAGGACTCAGGATCAAGTCCAATTAATTAAATTAAATTACAATCCGATTGCAATTATTTCTTCTTCTAACCACTAACTCTTAGCGGGTTATCCATTTATCAATCTAATTGATCATATGCGATTCTTAATCACAATTCAACCATCGGATCGATCAATACTTCTAATGTGTGTGATTCCATAGGTTCTACTCTGACTGGTAGTGAGATATATTACGATCTCTATCAGAATATCATTGAAAACTTCTTTCAATGGGTTGAAACAATTTCAACTCAACTCACCAGGAATTATCGACCATCAAGATGATCCCTGTGAGTCTCACCATCCACCAGTGACACCTAGCAGTATGTAGTGGCTACCCAGCAGAATAGAATGATGAACCTCTAGGTGCAGTTATCGTATGATACAGTCCTTCTATCGTGAATTCCTACAAACCGGAGGTCATGGATAACTCGTCAAACCTCGTCGTCTGTCATATGTCTGGATTTATTCGACTTGAGTTCGAAAGTGGAAAACTCTTTCTCCACTTTATATTACTTTTCTGGCCAAGGTCTTAGAACTCAGTCTAATAAATCATATAGGATCACTCCTCTTCTATCAAGGTCGATAGATTTCATGTAAGTGCATACCCTACTCCTACAGTGAACCTACTGCAGCCAATCTACACAACAAGGACCCATATGACTAGAGACCATGTATATGTGTAGTCAAACTACAATAACCTCACTGTGAATAGCCGAAGCACCGCAGGTCAAAGGACTAGTCACACTACTGCAACATCAAGTAAGTCACTGACGAGTGGATAGACATCCAAGTGACTTCTTGTCTTGGTCACGCTCAGTACCCTTGTTCTCTAACAAGCACCTGCACTATCACTTCAGTGTCTCTACACTGTGGACTCGAGTCTCGTCCATCCATAAGAAAAGCGATCTGTGCACTAATCAGATTGATCACCGTCTTCGTGATGATCCATTGACCAGGAGCATTTAGAAATTAATCACCAATGATACATGGCTCAAATTTTCAACTCTTGAGAATATGTATCATCATCTTATTAATTCCTTGGACGATTCATGGACACATAAACAATATGAATGAAAAGATGCTTATTTATTATTCAATAATAATAAAGTCAAGTACAAATTTATGTCCCAGAATTAATAATGTATCCGCCAGATTGGCTTCTAGGACATACATCTAACATCTGTGAATGTATCTGAGTAAACAGTGAGTACCATAGGATCAAAAAGATCTAAAGATGAGATAAATCAAAAGTATTTATGGTACCTCAGGCTTGGTCATATAGGAGAAGACAGAATAAACAAATTGGAGAAACATAGGCTTCTAGGCTCATTGACTTTCGAGTCATATCTGATTTGTGAATCCTGCTTTCAAGAAAAAATAACCAAATTACCCTTTGTATGACACGGGGAGAGGTCTATTGAAATACTTATCCTAGTACACACTGATGTGTACGGCCCATTCGATGTGCAGGCTAGGGGAGGTTATTCTTACTTCATAATATTTACCGATAATTGCTCTCGGTATGGGTATGTGTATCTTATGAGATACAAGTCTCAAGCTTTTGAAAAGTTCAAAGAGTTCAGATATGAAGTAGAAAAATAAACAGAAAAATTCATTAAGATTCTTCGATCAGATCGAGGATGTGAATACCTTAGTGGAGAATTCCGTGATTATTTCAAAAAAAAATGTATAGTTTCACAATGGACCCCTTCTGGTACACCTTAGCTCAACGGAGTGTTAGAGAGGAGGAATCGGACTCTATTGGATATTGTCAGGTCTATGATGAGCTTCACTAATTTACCCTTATTTCTTTGGGGATATGCTCTACTTTCAGCGATTTACATATTGAATAGAGTTTTCTCTATATCTATTTCTACCACACCATATGAGATGTGGCATGGTAAGAAACCAAGTCTTGATCATCTCAAGATTTGGGATGTCCAGCCCATGTCAAGCGACAATAGGCAGACAAGTTAGAGGCTAGGACAGTTAGTGCTCGTTTTATAGGATATCATAAGGAGTCATTAGGATACAATTTTTACGTTCCATAAGATCACAAAGTGTTTGTGAGCCGACATGCTGTCTTTCTGGAAAAACAATTTATCCTTGATAAAGGTAGTGGGAGAAAACTGAGCTCGAAGAGAAAGTCTCTAAAGAGCAACAAGCCACTGTGCCTACAGAACCTATTCATATTGAACCAATACACGTAGAATCTCCTTCACCTCGTAGATCTAGTAGGATTTTCCATCCTCCTGAAAAATACTTATGTATGCTTACAGAGAAAGTAGAGGAAGTGTACCTCATGAAAAATAGGGATCATTTTGAGGATCCCAATACCTACAACGAGGCGATGTTAGACATCAATTCCGAGAAATGGCTGGAAGCAATGAAGTCAGAAATGGACTCCATACATTCCAACTAAGTTTGGACCTTAGTAGATCCACCAGAAGGTATAGTACCTATCGGGTGTAAATGGATCTATAAGAGAAAATTAAGTTCAGATGACAAGGTAGAGACCTATAAGGCAAGGCTAGTGGCGAAAGGTTATAGTCAACATGAAAACATTGACTATCAGAAAACTTTTTGCCTATAGCCATGCTGAAGTCCATTCGAACATTGCTTGCCATTGCAGCATATCATAATTATGAGGTATGGCAGATGGATATGAAAACTGCATTTCTAAATAGATATCTTGAGGAAGATATCTATATGAAGCAGTCTTTGGGTTTCACTTTCAGTAATTGTGATCACAAGGTTTGCAAACTGCAAAGATCCATCTATGGACTAAAGCAAGCGTCTCGGAGTTAGAATACTCATTTCAATGATGTAATCAAATCGTTTGATTTTATCAAGAATGAAGAGAAACCATGTGTTTATAAAAAGGTTAGTGGGAGGGCTGTTGTATTCCTTGTATTATACGTGAATAACATCCTCCTAATTAGATATTCCCATGCTTACTTCGGTCAAGGTATGGTTGTCTAAGGAATTCTTCATGAAAGACCTTGGAGAAGCATCCTACATTTTGGGGATTAAGGTCTATAGAGATAGATTTAAAAGGATGCTTGGCCTATCACAGAAAATGTACATAGAGAAAGTGCTGAAGAGGTTCAGCATGAAAAACTCTAAAAGGAGATTGCTACCCCTTAGGCATGGTATTAATCTCTCCAAGAAGATACGCCCCAACATATTTGAAGAGATTCAACGCATGAGCAAGATCCCTTATGCTTCGGCTATAGGAAGCTGAGTACATTGCCTCCTCTGAAGCTACAAAGAAAGTATTCTGGTACAAAATATTTGTTGAAGAGTTAGGCGTAATGTCATCAGATGCCATCACACTCTACTGCGACAACAATGACACCATAGCACTAGCTAAGGAGCCGAGGTCTCACCAGAAGTCCAAGCACATAGAGCGGCGATAACATCTGAAATGCGACTACCTCGAAAAAAATGTATATAGAGGTGCAGAGAGTAGACTCCACAGACAACGTGGTAGACCCATTCACTAAGCAGCTCAGTCAATAAAAGATAGAAGCACATCTTGAGAAGATGGGGCTTAGATATATGTGTAATTAGTTTTAGTGCAAGTGGGAGATTGTTAGAAGTATGCCCTACAAGCCAATTTGGCAGACGCATTGTATTTGTTCTGGGGCATGCAATTTGTACTTGATCTTTTTATTAATTAATAAAATTGGGCATTTTGTTCATTCATGTTATTGTGTGTTCATAAATTGTCCTACGAATTAATAAGATAATAACACATATTCTCAAGAGTTGAGAATTTGAGATATGTGTCATTAGGTATTTAATTTCTAAATTGCTCCTTATCGATGGATCATCACGAAGGACGGCGATCGATCCGATGATATTAGTGCGCAGATCACTTTTCTTAATAGACAAGTCTTAAATCTACAATGTGGGGACACTAGAGTAATTGTGCAAGTGCTTATTAGAGAACAAGGGAACTGAGCGTGACCAAAGCAGGAAGTCACTTGAATATCTATCCACTCGTCAGTGACTTACTAGATGCTATAGTTGTATGACTAGTATTTAGACCTGTGGTGCCTTAGCTAATCACGGTGAGGTTGCTGTAGTTTGACGAGCACATAAACATAGGCCCTAAGGATCCTTGTAGTGTAGATTGGTTGCAGTAGGTTCGATATCGGATTAAGGTTGCATCTAGATAGGATCTGTTGCCCAAGGTGACAAGCCAAGAGGGGGGGGTAAATTGGTTTCTTTTAATTTTAATTATCTTACTTGTGTTAAATGATGAGTTAGTAAACTTAAACAACTCACAATACAAACAACAAGAAATATAGTGGTTCGGTGCTCTCCTTAGCACCTACGTCCACTCCCCAAGCGACCCCTTAGAAATTCACTATAATCCCGCGGATTACAGTTGGATTGTTTTCCGGGCTCACAATCCAAAAACCTTTACACTTTGGTTTTCCGGATTCACCAAAAACCTATGTTGGTTTTATGGGCTCACAAACGAACCTATGTTGGTTTTTCGGGCTCACCAACGAACCTTTACAATTGATTTTCCGGGTTCACCAATCAACCTATTCTGTTGGTTTTGCGGGCTAACCAACCAACCTTTACAAGTAGTTTAACAAATAAAGGAAGAAGATTTAAACTCCTAGATGAGCAAATAAAACAATGTAATCTACAAAGAAGAGTTTAGAAGGTATTTATCGCTTGTAGTGACTTCTCTCTTCTTTGTCAAGGATGCTTCACTCTTCAAGGGAGGATGGAGCTCTTGATGACTCTTTGAATCTGCTCAACCCCTTTCTTTGATTCTTGAATGAAGTACTTGGATGAAGAAGATTAGGGCACTTTCTCTTTCTTGTGTACTCTTTGATATTCTTTAAAAAGGATATTCTATCTGATGAATAGTGCCACTTTAAATAGTTTCCTACATCCATTGGACAAGCCCCAATGGTTAGAATTCAAAAACTAGCCGTTACTCACTTTTGGAAGGACAAAAAGTACTTCTGCTTAACTAGCCGTTATGCTTCTGCCCGTGTTTGGGTCGGCTCAACCTGTCCTTGGGTCGACCGAACTTTCACTTGGGTCGACTCAAACTTTTCTTGGGTCGACCCTCTCAGAAATACAGAAACTTGCAATTCAGCCTTCCTTCACTTGGGTCGACCCAACCTTTCTTTGGGTCGACTTAAGGTTCAGTTGGGTCGACTCAACTTCTTCTTGGGTCGACCCTAACAGGGTTTCCAGAGAACCTTTTCTGTCTTCTGTTCTGTCTTGCCTTTGGGTCGACCCACTCAGGGTTTGGGTCGACTCAAGCTTGGGTCGACTCAACTTTATCTTGGGTCGACCCTCTCAGTAAATCCAGAGAACCATTTTTTGAGTTGTTTGAGGATCTTGATGTTTGGGTCGACTCATGCTTTCCTTGGGTTGACCCAACTCTCTGTTCATCTGTGCCATTTTTGCAGAAGTGTGCCAAATGCTTTCTTGATGTGCCGGAATCGACCCAATCATCCTTTGGGTCGACTCAATCCACACTTTGCTACATCTCAAGGTTAGATTCATTCATATACACAATGAAATGTATCTATATCAATTTATACAAATATACTGAGAGTAATAGACTTATAAATGAAGTATCGATTTAACTTATAACATACTCTAGATAATTGCTTGTTAATCATCAAAAGAACACTATCATCCTCAATCTCCCCCTTTTTGATGATTACAAAATAAAGAGTATGAGCCTATTGATACTTATCTTAAAATTAGTTTTAAAAGGGCTTAACTTGCTGAAATTCAGCTTTTCAAAATATAAGAGTGAAGTCTCCCCCTATATCATTCAAATGTTGCCAATTTGACTTTTTTGAATTGCTCCCCCTTTCATTTATAATTCTTTAAAGATGAAACTCCAAAAATTTGAGTTAAAACATGAGTTTCAGGTTATGTATCGAGGTGTGAAAGGTGCGTGCCAAATTCTGAAATTCTATGTGCCAAATTCTGAAATTTGATAGAAATATTTGATTTGATCATTTTAATTGTTACAAATTGCTCCTCCTTGGATGTATATGATTTTCAATTTGTTTTACAAGTTATTTCTTTTTCTTTCTTTACTTCTCCTCTTATTGCTCTATCTTTACTTCTCCCCCTATTACTCTTTCTTTACTTCTCCCCCTTTTTGTTATCATCAAATAGGTGCATGGGAAAAGGCACAAAAAAAAAAATAACAAACATTCAAACTTCATTGATCAAAATAGGAACATTTTAGTACATTCATGTCAAAAACAAAAGCAAATACAATGTTCCTCAATCAAAGTTTAAAGATACATGATAAACACAAAATACATATGAGAACTAGATATCTAGCCTAGGCTCTAAACAGAAATGCTAATATCAGCCTAGGGAGTATCTAATGGCTGGGATCTAGTCCTCATCCTCCTAGTGTATGTGGCGAGGGGAGGTCGAGCCTGGTGAGACTGTGTCTGGCGTGGAGCACGACGAGCTGGATGACTCTGTGCCGAAATCTCTGACTCAGCAGCCTGTGGCACAGATGGTCCATGGGTCTCTCTCTCTCTCCGGAGTGCTCCTATCTGCTGCCTCAGATCACTGATCTCAGCAGACATGATGTCCAGTCGGCTCGTCAGCCCATCAGTAATAGTCCTCGCTTGAGCTGACATACTATCTAATCTGCTCGTCAGCCCGTCAGTGATAGTCCTCGCCTGAGCTGACATGATCTCAGTCATCCTACTCCAGAACTCATCTGTATCTCTCGGAGGAACAGATGACGATGGTCCAGCCTCCGAAGGTGCAGTAGGATGATCCATATGCTCCTCATCCTCAGGGATAGGGTCTCCATGATCTGGTGCATCACCCTCTGGTGCCTCACCCTGAATCCCTGCTCCAGTATTAATCCACTGCCCGTTCACTTTCTCATATCCCATGCGTATAAGTGTCCATGCAGTGTATGTGTCAGTATGAAGCAGACTCCTGGATGCCTCCCCCTCGACAGATATACCGTGCTGTCGAAAAATCAACGTGAGTATCATACCATAAGTAGTAATACTCTGGAGTTGCAGATTACTTTCCTCATCTGCTTCAGTATCATGGCCGAAAGATTCAGGGGAATACCCTGAATAATATACTCCATCACTACTAGATCTCGCTCTGTGATGAGATCGAATCTCCCGCTCTTTGGAAATAAAATTCTATTTATGATGCTGAGCAATAATCTCATTTCAGCAGATAAAGAGCTTGCTATTACCTTTTCTGAGAAGTCAAAGTCCTCATTTTCCATAATCAACTGCAGAGCTCTCATCTTGTTTTCTGGCTTTTCCGGAGTGGCTCCTTTGCAGGGAAGATAAAGTAGCTCACTCAAACTTTCCTCGAAAACTCGAACCCTAACTCCTCGAACTTCCGAAATAAGCCCTCCCATTCCAGTTTTAAGGAAGGCATAGAACTCCCGAACTAATCCGGGGTAAATCATCACATCTAGGGAGCAAAGATACTCCCAACCTTGCCTTTGGATCCATTCCCTCAACCGGAACCCTTCTTGATCAAAGAACTCGGAATGGATCCTTCTCCCCGTTGTAACTGGTCTCCCCGCAAATCTTGCAAGTATAACTGAGGGGGAAGGAGGAGGAGGTGGCTCCGCACGTGCCTCACGTTGTGGAGACATTGTAGATGGCTCCGTAGGTTGCCTTTCCTCACGTTGGATCCGTGAGACTCTTCCGGATCTCTTGGCTACGGCTCTTTTGGGTCCCATTTCTCCAAGATCTTAAGGTAATCTACTGTTTGGAGGAGTTTGGAGAGTGGAGAATAGAGTATTCAGAAGAGGACAAGGACAAATAGTGCCCTAATAGAGCTCTCGGGTCCCCCTTTTAACAGTGGGGTCCCAACGTTGGGTCGACTCAAGAAATTTCTCGGGTCGACTCAACGTTGGGTCGACCCTAATCTGGTTGGGTCAACCCAAGTGCAGAATTTTTCTTTTCTCTTCCTTTTTGCTTCTAAAAATTTTTCTTGCTTCCAATCCTTATAAATTCTTTCTAGGACAATGATACATGAGTAAGGAATCTATAGATAACAAGTATGACTCATGTTTCATGGGTTTTTTGAAATTGAAGGAATGTATCATGAGACTACTTGCTCCCTTTTATATTTCTTCAATAAAAAGGATCACATATGCCTAATTCCCTCCTTAGCGTGCAGAATCTATCTTCACTCAAGGATTTTGTAAATATGTCGGCTAATTGTTTTTCAGTGCATATATGTTCAATACATATGTTTCCATTTTGCACATGATCCCTAATAAAATGATACCTTATTTCTATGTGTTTGGCTTTAGAATGCTGAACTGAATTTTTAGTAAGATTTATGGCACTAGTATTATCACACTTAATAGGAATATTATCTAGCTTAACTCCATAGTCCTCTAGTTGTTGCTTAAGCCATAGTACTTGAGCACAACAACTACCAGCAGCTATATATTCAGCTTCAGCTGTGGACAGTGCCACTGAATTCTGCTTTTTGCTAAACCATGATACTAAGTTATTTCCTAAGAATTGACATGTGCCACTTGTGCTCTTCCTATCTAATTTGCATCCGGCAAAATCAGCATCTGAATATGCAAGCAAATCTAGACAGGAGTCTCTTGAGTACCATAATCCTATATTGGTAGTTCCTCTTAAATATCTAAGGATTCTTTTAACAGCACTTAAATGTGACTCCTTAGGATCCGATTGGTATCTAGCACATATTCATACACTAAATACGATGTCGGGTCTACTAGCAGTAAGGTAGAGTAAGGATCCAATTAGTCCTCTATAGAGCTTAATATCAATACTCTTTCCTTTTTCATCTTTGTCTAGCTTACTAGTAGGATTCATTGGAGTGCCTACTCCCTTATGATTTTCATTCCCAAACTTCTTTAGTATTTCCTTTGTATACTTAGTTTGATGAATGAAAATGCCTTCCTTAGTTTGTTTGATTTGTAATCCTAGAAAGAAACTTAGTTCTCCCATCAAACTCATTTCGAATTCTCCATGCATTAAATCAGCAAATTCTTTGCAAAGAGTATCATTTGTGGCACCAAAGATTATGTCATCTACATATATTTGTACCACTAATAGATTTTTATCCTTTCTTTTGAGAAATAGAGTTTTATCTACATTTCCTCTACTAAAGTCATTATTAAGCACAAATTTGCTAAATCGATCATACCAAGCCCTAGGTGCTTGCTTTAATCCATATAATGCCTTATGTAGTTTAAACACATGATTTGGCAATTCATGATTCTCAAAACCAGGAGGTTGTTCTACATATACTTCCTCCTCAATAAAACCATTTAAGAATGCACTCTTCACATCCATTTGATACAATTTGAAATCCATGAAACATGCAAATGCTAGAAGTAATCTAATAGCCTCTAATCTAGCTACAGGAGCAAATGTTTCATCAAAATCTATTCCTTCTTCTTGATTGTATCCCTTAGCTACAAGTCTAGCCTTATTTCTTATAACTAACCCATTTTCATCTAATTTATTTCTAAATATCCATTTTGTTCCAATTACTGAGTTATGCTTTGGTCTTTCAGTTAATGTCCATACTTTACTTCTTTTGAATTGATTTAATTCTTCTTGCATGGCATTTATCCAATTAGTATCTTTTTCAGCTTCTTCATAAGTCTTAGGCATTTAAGTTTCTAAGAGATGATCGAGTTCTTACCCCTTGAGATGGATCACCAATGATTAAGTCTTTAGGGTGTCCATATGCATACCTCCATTCCTTTGGCAAGTTTTGAGATTGTGGTGGCACGCAATCATCTCCCTTATCTTGAATTGGCACGTCATCAATATTCAACTTTTCAAAGTCGATAATTCCTGTATCATCATCAACAATATTTTCTTTCCTAGCAGACTCACTATCAGACTCATCAAATATAATATTGACTGACTCTTCCACTACTAGAGTTCTTTTATTGAATACTCTGTATGCCCTGCTAGATGTGGCGTATCCTAAGAAGCTACCTTCATCTGACTTGGCATCAAATTTACTTAGATCCTCCTTGCCATTGTTTAAGATGAAACATCTACATCCAAATACTTTAAGATATTTAGCAGTTGGTTTCTTATTCTTCCAAAGTTCATAAGGAGTTTTCTTGGTTATTGGTCGTATTAAAACTCGATTTAGAATATGGCGAGCAGTGCTTATAGCTTCAGCCCAAAAGTACTTTGGAAGATTTGACTCACACAACATCGTGCGTGCCATTTCTGCCAATGTCCTATTTTTTCTTTCAACAACCCCATTTTGTTGAGGCGTTCTAGGTGCTGAAAATTGATGTGAAATACCATTTTTAGTACAAAATTCTTCAAAGTGTTGATTTTCAAATTCAGTACCATGATCACTTCGAATTGCTACTAAGGTGAGTTTCTTTTCATTTATGATATTATTATATAGTTTCAAGAATTCTGAAAATGCTTCATTCTTATGTGCCAAAAATGAAACCTATGTATATCTTGAAAAATCATCAACAATAACTAGTCCATACTTCTTCCCTCCTAGACTCGCAGTTCTAGTGGGTCCAAATAAATCCATGTGTATAAGTTCAAAAGGCCTAGTTGTTGATACTATATTCTTTGATTTGAAAGATGATTTAGTTTGTTTTTCCAAAGAACATGGTCCACAGATTTTGTCCTTTTCAAAAATCAATTTTGGCACATCCTTTATTAATTCCTTCTTGACTAGTTTTGAGATTAATTCCATACTAGCATGTCCTAGTCTACGATGCCAAAGCCAACTTGTTTCATTTTTCTTTTCTTCATTAGTAATTAAGCATAATCCATTTTTCTTGCCTAAATCATGAAGATCTACCAAGTAAATATTTCTTTGCCTTTGTCCTACAAGTACAATGCTATTATCTTTAGGATTTGTGATTATGCATACAGATGCTTCAAATGTGGCTTTAAACCCTTTATCACAAAATTGACTTATGCTAAGCAGATTATGTTTCAATCCCTTAACTAATAAGACATTTTCTATAAAAATAGATGGAGTAATGAAAATTTTACCCTTTCCAATGATATGCCCTTTACCATTGTCTCCATAGGTTACTACTCCACCCTTCTTTGATTCCAAGGTGACAAATTGATCTACGTCACCGGTCATGTGTCTTGAACAGCCGCTATCTAGATACCATCGTTTTTTCACTTTATCAGCTGCAAGACACCCCTGCAATCAAGATCAAGAAAGAGCTTTAGGTACCCAAACTATGTTGGGTCCTTTAGGGTTAGTACTTGATGTTCCTTTTGGAATCCAAACTTTCTTGAATTTAATCTTTTGATTATTACTTAATTTGTTTTGACTGGACTTTCTATAGTTACATTCATATGCTCTATGTCCTAATTTATTGCAGCAATGACAAGTAATATTTTTATTTTTAGCTTTTACAAAAATGTTCTTTAAGAATTTTTGTTTCCTATTTGTTTTATATCCTAAACCAGCCTTATCATATACAGCTTTTTGACTATCAAGAATCATATTTAGTTTGGTAGAACTAAGTGTAAACTTATCTACCAAGGATTTATATTTTTCAGCATCTTCTTTTAACTTGATATTTTCAGCAATTAGATTCTTAGTTTCGTTTGTAAGTTTCCTACTTAATGTTTCATAGTTATGAGATAGTTTTAACTTATCTTTGACAAGAGATTGATTTTCTTCTTTTAGAACTTTATTTTTATTGATTAGTTTCTTATGTTCTTCCATGAGTTCTAAGAATGCATCATGTAATTCATCAACAGTAAAATCACAGTCAAGTTCAGAATCTACCTCATCGTCATTGGTCATATGACACATTTGGGTCGTCTCTTGATGATCTTCCTCTTCCGAACTTGACTCCTCACTTTCACTCCATTCAGCCATGAAGTTCTTCTTTTTCAGTTTTCTTGCCATCCATTTCAAATCTGGGCAATCTATCTTATAATGCCCGGGTTTGTTACACTCATGGCAAATAGGAGTTTCTTTTTCCTTTTCTTTGTTCTTACCCTTTTCTTTGCTTGAGCTACCTTTGAGGAAGGGTTTCTTTCTATAAAATCTATTCTTACCTCTCATAAATTTTCTGAATTTTCTTCCAAGCATAGCCATCCCTTCTTCATCAAATTCATCATCATCATCTGAATCTTCCGATTCAGTTTGTTGTTTAGGGGTGGTAGTCTTTAGGGCAATGGGCTTTCTTCTCTTAACCTCATCTTCTGAATTTTGCCTCATTGTCAATTCATGGGTCATGAGTGATCCTAGAAGCTCCTCTAATTGCAGTGTGTTGAGGTCCTTAGCTTCCTGAATTGCGGTTACCTTGGCCTCCCAAATTCTTGGTAGAGACCTGAGAATTTTTCGCACCAATTCAGAGTTAGTGTAAGACTTTCCCAAACTCTTAAGCCCATTTATAATTTTAGTAAAACGAGTAACATATCAGTTATGGACTCAGTAGATTCCATTTTAAACAATTCATACTTGTGTACTAATATGTTTATTTTTGACTCCTTAACTTGATTGGTCCCTTCATGAGTGACCTCAAGTTTGTCCCAAATTTCTTTAGCAGTAATGCAAGTAGATATTCTATTAAATTCACTTACATCTAATGAGCAATAAAGTACATTTATAGCTTTTGCATTTAACTGTGCCAATCTTCTATCACTTTCATTCCAATCCATTTCTGGTTTGGGTATGATAGTGCCCTCTATATTAAGTGTGGGTGTGTGAGGTCCTCTAGTTACGATGTACCATAATTCATAGTCTGAAGCTTGAATGAATATCCTCATCCTAGCTTTCCAATATGTGTAGTTTGTGCCATTAAATAGAGGTGGTCTATTTGTGGATTGACCCTCACTCATAGAACATCCCACTTGGGTTGTCATGATCTTTAACTCTTGATTGTGAGATCAATGAGTACTATTGGAGCACCTTGCTCTGATACCACTTGTTGCCCAAGGTGACAAGCCAAGAGGGGGGGTGAATTGGTTTCTTTTAATTTTAATTATCTTACTTGTGTTAAATGATGAGTTAGTAAACTTAAACAACTCACAATACAAACAACAAGAAATATAGTGGTTCAGTGCTCTCCTTAGCACCTACGTCCACTCCCCAAGCGACCCCTTGGGAATTCACTATAATCCCGCGGATTACAGTTGGATTGTTTTCCGGGCTCACAATCCAAAAACCTTTACACTTTGGTTTTCCGGGTTCACCAAAAACCTATGTTGGTTTTACGGGCTCACCAACGAACCTATGTTGGTTTTTCGGGCTCACCAACGAACCTTTACAATTGGTTTTCCGGGTTCACCAATCAACCTATTCCGTTGGTTTTGCGGGCTAACCAACCAACCTTTACAAGTAGTTTAACAAATAAAGAAAGAAGATTTAAACTCCTAGATGAGCAAATAAAACAATGTAATCTACAAAGAAGAGTTTAGAAGGTATTTATCGCTTGTAGTGACTTCTCTCTTCTTTGTCAAGGATGCTTCACTCTTCAAGGGAGGATGGAGCTCTTGATGACTCTTTGAATCTGCTCAACCCCTTTCTTTGATTCTTGAATGAAGTACTTGGATGAAGAAGATTAGGGCACTTTCTCTTTCTTGTGTACTCTTTGATATTCTTTGGAAAGGATATTCTATCTGATGAATAGTGCCACTTTAAATAGTTTCCTACATCCATTGGACAAGCCCCAATGGTTAGAATTCAAAAACTAGCCGTTACTCACTTTTGGAAGGACAAAAAGTACTTCTGCAGAACTAGCCGTTATGCTTCTGCCCGTGTTTGGGTCGGCTCAACCTGTCCTTAGGTCGACCCAACTTTCACTTGGGTCGACTCAAACTTTTCTTGGGTCGACCCTCTCAGAAACACAGAAACTTGCAATTCAGCCTTCCTTCACTTGGGTCGACCCAACCTTTCTTTGGGTCGACTCAAGGTTCAGTTGGGTCGACTCAACTTCTTCTTGGGTCGACCCTAACAGGGTTTCCAGAGAACCTTTTCTATCTTCTGTTCTGTCTTGCCTTTGGGTCGACCCACTCAGGGTTTGGGTCGACTCAAGCTTGGGTCGACTCAACTTTATCTTGGGTCGACCCTCTCAGTAAATCCAGAGAACCATTTTCTGAGTTGTTTGAGGATCTTGATGTTTGGATCGACTCATGCTTTCCTTGGGTCGACCCAACTCACTGTTCATCTGTGCCATTTTTGCAGAAGTGTGCCAAATGCTTTCTTGATGTGCCGGGGTTGACCCAATCATCCTTTGGGTCGACTCAATCCACACTTTGCTGCATCTCAAGGTTAGATTCATTCATATACACAATGAAATGTATCTATATCAATTTATACAAATATACTGAGAGTAATAGACTTATAAATGAAGTATCGATTTAACTTATAACATACTCTAGATAATTGCTTGTTAATCATCAAAATAACACTATCATCCTTAGGATCTATCACCTTGATAGATTAGGAGTGATCCTATGTGATTTATGAGACTAAGTTCGAGAAACCTTGGCCTAGGCAGTTCTAGAAAAAGAGTTTTTCAATCTCGAACTTGAGTCAAATAAATTTGACATAAGACAGATGATAGGGATTGACAAGTTATCCATAACCTCCGTCATGTCGGGATCCACGATAGAGGTACTGTATCATATACTAATTGCACCTAGAGGTTCATCCATTCCGTTCTGCTGGGTTGCCACTATATGCTGCTAGGTGTCACTAATGGATTGTGAGACTCGAAGGCATTCACTTGGTGATCAGTGAACCCTAACAGAAGAGTTGAAATTATTTCAACCCATTGAAAGAAGTTTTAATGATATTATGATAGAGATCATAATATATCTCACTATCAGATAAAATAGAACCTACGGGGTCACACACATTAGAGGTTTTGATCGTTCCGATGGTTGGATTACGATTTAGAATCGCAATTAATCTTAACTGTCAATTTGATTGACAATTGGTCTAACCTATTAAGAGTTAGTGAGTTAAAGAAGAAGGATTTGCAATTCGATTGCAATTTAATTGATTCAATTGGACCTAATTAAATTAGGCTTAACCTTATTGGATAAGGAAGGGAAGGTCTAATTAATTAGAACTCTTTATTAGATAAGGAACTTAATTTGTGAAGTCCAATTTGGATCCAGATTGGATTAGGATTCACATGAATCAATTTGGAGGACACATTGGGCACTAATTGGATTTGGATTCAATTGATCAAGTGGGACCATATAATTCCTAGTTGGATTAGGAGACCCATGGATGGAAGGAAGGGAAAGATCCCTTCCTTCATGCGTGTGAGGCAAAGAAGGAAAGAAGGAAGGGCGTCCGCCCCTCCTTCTCACACGCCCAAAGGAAGAAGGGGCGTCTGCCCCTCCTTTCCTTTTTGGTCCACACACCAAGAGGAGGAGCATCCACCCCTCCTCCTCCTCGTCATTTATGCGGATTGCCACAGGGCGTAAGTTTATCTCTTAGATTCTCTCCAATCTCTTTTAAGTAAGAGGTGTGATAGAATTAAGTAAATGGTGTGGTAGAATTTGGACAGATGAATTAAGGAGTAATTTATCATTGAGATTATTCCTTATTTGAATGGGCATGAGATGCTTATAAAAGGGGGTCTGGCGTGGGACATAAAATGATTTGGAAATCCTCTTGAATCAGCCACCCACCCCTTCCTCCTCCTCCCTGGCATGAGCAAAAGAAATAAGAGAAGAGGCATCTTCTTCTGCTTCCTCTTCATTCTTCTTCGTCCTCCTTCTTCTTCCTCTCAAAGTAATCAAGGAGTTGATTAAAGGAAGAGAAAATAGCCATCAAAATGATCTCTGCAAGGGAGCTAGCACTCTGGTGAGTTCAAAGAGCTTAGAACGATCTACCTCGTATGGATACCTATAGAGGCTGGACGCTTGTGCGGCTTGAAGCGAACCAAATCCAACGATCATCAGCTGGTGAATTCAATGATCACTGCAAGGGAGCTAGCACTCTGGTGAGTTCAAGGAGCTTGAAACGATCTACCTCGTATGGATACCTGTAGAGGGTGGACTCTTGTGCGGCTTAAAGCGAACCAAATCCAACGATCATCAGATAGCAGTGAAGTTCTACCCGCTCAAAGCTAAAGATTAGATCTTTATAAATTCTTTACAATTAAGAATTATAGTAGATCTAAAAATTAATCTAATCTTTAATTTAATCTTTCCTTAGATTTCATAAACTTTTGAGTTAGAGAACTCAAGAAAATTTTTGAAATCTACGTTTCCGAGATGTTCATGTGATGAACGAACCCCGCGGGTGTCTTTCCGCTGTGATCGTCGCAATGCGTGCGGGGTGTAGGTTTCTAGCATGTCATAATGGGCAGCGGAAGCTAGAGATTTTAAAAATTTTCTTAATAAAGTCCCTATGCATGAAACCCTTTTAAGCCTAGATCACCTTAATGATTACAATCAAATAATATAAAATAAATGCAGAATTAGTAGAATACCTCAAACGCTAATCCAAAGTGTACAATCTCCACGAGGCGTCCAAGTGTCCGCCCTCCAATGGTGATCCACACGAAAACTTGATCAAGACTTTAGCTCCAAAGACTTTTGATCCTTAATGCAGAATTCTTCTAAAGAACTCTAATGGCTTACTTCCTTCCTTTCTATTTTTCTTTAGCCTTCTAAAATCACTTCTAATCCTTTTGTCCTAAGGAAGACCACCTTGTCTTGGCTTAGGACACACTAGAAGCAATGTTAGAAAGAAAGAAACTAATGTAAGAAAGAAGGGATATGAGAGAGAGAGAGTTGGATTGATTTCCGATGATTAGAAAACACCGGGAGCATTCCTATTTATAGATGGCGTGGGGATGCATCACCAAAGGATGCATCCTATCCACACATCCTTCAGATGGGGCGTGATAAGAGGATGGAGGCGTGATCAAATGAAGAGCCATCTCTAGGATGAGGCGCCAACAAAATAGGGAGGCGTATCATGTGAAGAGGTGGTTATGGCATCCTTATCCAAAACACCTCATGCGGCATTCTCTTTCTTCACGCCATCATAAGTCCATCTTCACGCCATCTGATGTTGACCAAGTCAACATCAAATGCTGATCCATCACGCCATGAATCTTGATCATCCATCATCTCATGATGAAGATCCAATGGCTATAATGCAAGGCGCCATGAGTAAGGGGAGTTATGTCATCATCCAACGGTTCTAGGATGATCCAATGGTCCCAATGCAAGATGCCTCATCATGATCATATTATGTCTTCATCCAATGGCTGATGAAGATCAAATGGTCATGATTAAAGGTCTTTCTTAACCCAATCTAATTGGGTTCAAACCAACTCACCATTATGTCTTCATCCAACGGTAGATGAAGATCTAACGGTCAAAAATAAATGTTTTATCAAATCTAATCCAATTAGACTCAAATCAAGCCAATTAGGTGCCAACTCTTGGCTAACCCATATTAGAATATGATCTAATCAAATTAGATCAATTAAGAATCAGATTCGAATCCAATTCGAATCAGATTCGAATCCAGTTCGAATCAGGAGCTAAGGTTTGCAACACCTGCTAGGATGTTTATCTTGCAAACATGATCTAATCCAATTAGACCCTTGATAAGTTTTCTTGTATGTGACCCATTGGGTTCCATACTTAGCCAGCAATAGGTGTGAGTGCGAGTTGACCCAACTTGATTAGAACTCTTCTAATCGATTTAAGTCCAAACTGCGCGAACCCGAACTTAACAATTAGAATCCTTTCTAATTGGTGATCGAATTAAACTCTTTAATTCGATCAAACAAGAATATGGAATTTGGTAGAAATACCAAAAATACCCTTCAGTGGCAAGTTACCATGCAATTCAATCCTTTAATCAAACTGCATCCCAAATATGTATATGAGTATGAATATATGTCAAACTCAATTTCATATTCATATTTTTCTCAATCTTTTAATGATAATTCAAATAATGAAACATTAGAAACTTTTTTTAATTTTCATTCTGCTTTGATCAAAGGCTTCCTGAATTATCATATGATTAGAATAAATAGGATGCTATCTTCTCTTACTAGAAGTGATTAATTTCTTGTTGACCTACTCATAATCTTTGTACACAATCCACCATATCCAGAAGACCTCGTACATAACTTATTGTCATGAATGAGTGTAAACCAAAACATAGGTTCATGTGCACAAGATACCATAGTGATCTCAAGTCAAAGGATCAGTTGCACAACTCCCACTAAGAGAATCATCTTTTGACATGTAAGTAAGACTTCATAAGATTTCTCTTTGTAGGTCAATTCAGTGAATTCATTCTTCTAATGAGCACCCATATCTTTGTATTAGTGTCTCCACACAAATGATTGTGAGATCAATCATCCTCTGCATCGAGCATACATAAGACATACCAGTCTTTCCGGTAATCATTGATCCCCGACTCAATGTACCAATGACTGGGAATATTTAAGATTAGGATTTTAGAATTTTAAGTCTCACTAGTATGATCTCATCATAGTCTTAAAACCATTGCCCTAATCTAAGGAGTTTATCATAAATATAATCAACAGCATATGATAAAACATAACGCCTTTATTCATATTTAAATGTCATGTACATGATTTGGACAAATCAAAAGAAAAACCCTTCGCAATACATATTGCGATTGGCTTGTAGGGCATCTACTCTTTCAATCTCCCACTTGCACTAAAGCCAATCTCTCTTATATTTTATCCCCATACATTCGAGGTGGCGATCGAACTGCTGTTGTGGTAGAGCTTTAGTGAACGGGTCTGCTAGGTTGTTCTTGGTGTCTACTCGTTCAATGACTATGTCTTGTCTCTCGACAATCTCTCGAACAAGATGGAAGCGTCTTAGAATGTGCTTGGATTTGTGATGAGACCTTGGTTCCTTCGCTTGAGCAACAGCTCCAGTGTTATCACAATAAACTGGGACTGGTCCAGCAATCTCGGGAACTACTCCTAACTCAGAGATGAACTTCTTCATCCAGACAGCTTCCTTAGCGGCTTCACTTACAGCAATGTATTCTGCCTCAGTAGTTGAGTCAGCTACAGTTTGCTGTTTGGAACTCTTCCAGCTCACTGCACCACCATTTAGGGTAAAGACATACCCTGAAGTGGACTTGCTATCATCTGGGTCTGATTGAAAACTAGAATCAGAAAATCCTTCTAGTTTCAACTCAGATCCTCCATAAACTAGAAAAATATCTTTAGTCCTTCTCAAGTACTTAAGAATATTTTCACGGCTATCCAATGATCCTCTCCTGGATCAGCCTGTAATCTACTTGTTATGCCTAAGGCATAAGCAACATCAGGCCTAGTACATAGCATAGCATACATAATCGATCCTACTGCCGAAGCATAGGGAATAGAATTCATTCTATTCCTCTCTTCAGATGTCTTAGGAGACATCTTCTTAGAGAGACGTATGCCATGACTCATAGGCAAATAACCTCTTTTACTTTCTTCCATGCTGAATCTTTTCAGCACATTATCTATGTACCTAGACTGGGACAAGCCTAGCATCCTTTTAGATCTATCCCTATAGATCTTTATACCAAGTATATAGGATGCTTCTCCCAAGTCTTTCATGGAAAAGCTTTTTGACAGCCAAGTCTTGACCGATTGTAACATTGGAATATCATTTCCAATGATCAGTATGTCATCTACATACAATATTAAGAAGACAATGGCACTCCCACTAGTCTTCTTGTACACACATGGTTCATCCACATTTTTGATAAAACCAAACTCTTTGACTGTTGTATCAAAACGGATGTTCCAACTCCTCGATGCTTGCTTTAATCCATAAATGGATCTCTTCAGCTTGCATACTTGATTTGCTCTCTTACTTAAGACAAATCCTTCTGGCTGTGTCATGTAAACCTCTTCCTCAAGATAACCATTAAGGAAGGCAGTTTTGACATCCATCTGCCAGATTTCATAATCATAGTATGCAGCTATTGCAAGCAAAATCCGAATAGATTTGAGCATAGCTACTGGCGAAAAAGTTTCATCATAGTCAATTTCTTGCTTTTGCCTGAAACCTTTTGCCACCAATCTAGCCTTGTAGGTTTCTACTTGGCCATCTGCTCCAATCTTTTTCTTATAGACCCATTTGCAACCTATAGGGTTTACACCCTCTGGTGCATCAACCAAAGTCCATACTTGGTTGGTATACATAGAATCTATTTCGGATTTCATGGCTTCTAGCCATTTGTCAGAGTCATTACTCATGACAGCTTCCGAATAGGTCAGAGGATCATTATTCTGAACAATGTGGGCTTCATCATTCTCAATGATGAACCCATACCTCTCAGGTGCTCTTCGCACTCTATCTGACCTTCGGAGAGGAGATGTGTGTTGTGGTTGTACCTCATCAATGGGTACATCTGGTTGAAGAATTTCTTGTGTTTCTATTTGTAGGTTTTGAACTTCTTCAAGTTCAATTTTCCTATCCTTGCGCTTTTCTAAGATAAACTCTTTTTCTAAGAAAATGGCATGCTACCTACAAAAACTTTTTGTTCGGTTGGATGATAGAAGATGTATCCTATACTATCTTTAGGATAACCTACAAAAATACATTTATCTGATCTAGCACTTAGCTTATGTCCAAAATTTTTTTTGACATAAGCTTGACAACCCCATATCTTAAGATACTTAAGATTAGGCTTCTTTCCTCTCCATATCTCATATGGAGTGCTAGGTACAGACTTAGAAGGTACCCTGTTTAATATTAGTGCAGCAGTCTCTAGGGCAAAATCCCAGAAGGAAATAGGAAGATCAGTAAAGCACATCATGGACCTTACCATATCTAATAGAGTACGATTCATCCGTTCAGCTACACCATTTAATTGTGGCGTATACGGAGGTGTCCATTCAGAGAGAATGCCCTTTTCTTTAAGATGATTTAAAAACTCACTAGAAAGGTATTCACCTCCTCGATCAGATTGAAGGATTTTAATACACTTTCCGTTTGTTTTTCAACCATACTTTGATACTCTTTAAATTTATCAACAGCTTCGGATTTATGTTTCATAAGATACACATATCCGAACCTTGATAAATCATCAGTGAATGTGATGAAGTAAGAGTATCCACCTCTAGCTGGAGTTGTCATAGGACCACATACATCTGTGTGTATAAGTCCTAATAACTCACTTGCCCTTTCTCCATGTCCAGTGAATGGAGACTTAGTCATTTTACCCATAAGACAAGATTCACAAGTTCCTAATGATTCATAATCATAAGGATCAAAGAACTCTTCTTTGTATAACTTGTTGATTCTTGATTCACTTATGTGACCAAGTCGGCAATGCCAAAGAAGGGTGTTATTTACTTCCTCTCTCTTTCTTTTATTGCTTTTATTAATATGAAAGACATTGTCATTAAGTAATAAAACAAGAAGACCATTTTCCATAATGCCATTGCAAAGATGCTTATTAGAAAAATAAATAGAGCAACCATTGCCCTTTCCATTAATTTCAAATCCTTTCTTTAACAACAAAGGAATGAAAATTACATTTCTAATAATTTTGGGCATATAATAACAATCTTCTAATTGTAGGAGCTCTCCCGAAGGTAACTCCAAGTTGTAGGTTCCAACAGCTTCAGCCTGGATGGACTCTCCTCCAGCGCCATACAGCTCGAAGTCACCTTTCTTCAAAATTTTAATTTTCTGTAGTCCATGCAAAGATTTGCAAATGTGAAAACCACAGCCGGTATCCAATACCCATGAATTTGAATTTGAAGAACTTAATGACAAGTTGGCATGTAACATAAACATACCTTTTGATGCAACTCTTGCATCGGTCTTCATACTTGCAAGAAAACTCTTGCAATTCCTTTTCCAGTGGCCAGCTTTGCCGCAATGAAAACAGGTACTTGATCTGGAGTTTTTCTTTCCTTTTTTCTTTTTGATGCTACTCTTGGGGTTCAATCGTTTCTTAGAACCCTTATTTTTCGATTTTCTTTTAGAAGTGTTATTTATAAGAAGGAGTGGACCTTTATCCTTCTTAATATGGCCTTCAGCTGTTTTGAGCATATTTAACAGCTCGGGCAGGGAGGTGTTCAGCTTGTTCATGTGAAAGTTCACAACAAACTGAGAGAATGAATCAGGCAGTGATTGCAGGATCAAATCCTGACTGAGCTCACTATCCATAGCAAAACCTAATTGACTTAATCTAGTGATTAAGTCTATAACCATAAGAACATGGTTTTGCACTGGAGTTCCTTCATTCATTCTAGCACGGAACAACTGCTTAGATATCTCATACCTAGCAGTCCTGCTTTGTTCTCCATACAACTCTTTTAAATTGAGAAGTATGGATTGAGTGTCCATGCCTTCATGTTGCCTCTGTAATTCATTGCTCATAGAGGCAAGTATGATACATTTGACAGTCAAACTGTCATTTTTCCACATCTTATGTGTGGCAACCTCCTCTTCTGTAGCATCATCCCCTAGATCTCCAAGATCAGGAGTTTCAAGTATATAGAAAATTTTCTCCTGAGTGAGTACTATCTTTAAATTCCTCAATCAGTCCACATAGTTTGGTCCGGTCAACTTGTTGGCATCTAAGATGCCTCTTAGTGAAAGTGAAGAAGCCATTTAATAATTCTACATATGCAAGAACATAACTAATATAAGCAGACTAATCATGATGACATGTTTGCAACTAGATAAGGACTTTAATCTAATTTGTCTCCTACTATTTTTATCGAATATCATAGCCCTCTCCTATGATAAACGTGAAAATATAATTTTTCTTAGTAGGGTTGAGATCCTAATTCATCATAAAAAGTCTTGTGTTTACACAACAAACTCTTATGAGTTCAAAGGTAGGAAACTCTTTCCAATTGCATCTCATGCAATTCTCAACTTTATCTTGTCCTCTTAAAATACTTATTGCCTTGTGTTAGCACAACAAACAATAATATTTTAGTTAAGTCAAACCCTTCATTTTCATATAGTCATATTCGAATAATATTGCCCTTGTGGTTGCACAACAAGGCAATATATTAAAATATGCCATAAGCATCTTAATGCACCAAGACAGTATAACATCAGTCCCCATTGCAAGTTTTGTGTTAGCACAACAAACTAGCATGGATCTTGACATAATAATATCGAGGCATGAAGGAAGGCTATCAATAGTGTTATATCAATATTAAGCTTATCCATAATAGACAATCAAACAATTGGCCAGGTAAGCAGGTGGGAGGCTCCCCTTACTCAAAGAGTAAGGTCCTAATTAAGTAACCACCTTTAGTGCTTTCCTTAGACACCAATTAGATTAATTGTTCTAGAATGGGTTAGCTCAAAGTTTTTCAACACTATGACTTAATATAATTTTTATTGAGGGCTTACTAGTCTCTAGCACATTCTTTAATTGTAACATATATTTAACATATCTAAAATAAGCTATTATGCATCATAGCTATCACATAGCATGTATAAATCATAAGCAACTAATTAACATGCTTCAACATGTCTTCATATGGAAAATTTCATATCATGACATTTTATTATATATTATATCATATATGAATCATATATTTCAGCATTTCATTAAGCATATGACATTACTATCTCATAGTAAATTAATAATCATACATCATGCATTATTATTTGATTGAACCAATTAAGGATAGCTCTGATACCACTGTAGGTTTCTAACATGTCATAATGGGCAGCGGAAGCTAGGGATTTTAAAAATTTTCTTAATAAAGTCCCTATGCATGAAACCCTTTTAAGCCTAGATCACCTTAATGATTACAATCAAATAATATAAAATAAATGCAGAATTAGTAGAATACCTCAAACGCTAATCCAAAGTGTACAATCTCCACGAGGCGTCCAAGTGTCCGCCCTCCAATGGTGATCCACACGAAAACTTGATCAAGACTTTAGCTCCAAAGACTTTTGATCCTTAATGCAGAATTCTTCTAAAGAACTCTAATGGCTTGCTTTCCTTCCTTTCTATTTTTCTTTAGCCTTCTAAAATCACTTCTAATCCTTTTGTCCTAAGGAAGACCACCTTGTCTTGGCTTAGGACACACTAGAAGCAATGTTAGAAAGAAAGAAACTAATGTAAGAAAGAAGGGATATGAGAGAAAGAGAGTTGGATTGATTTTCGATGATTAGAAAACACCGGGAGCATTCCTATTTATAGATGGCGTGGGGATGCATCACCAAAGGATGCATCCTATCCACACATCCTTCAGATGGGGCGTGATAAGAGGATGGAGGCGTGATCAAATGAAGAGCCATCTCTAGGATGAGGCGCCAACAAAATAGGGAGGCGTATCATGTGAAGAGGTGGTTATGGCATCCTTATCCAAAACACCTCATGCGGCATTCTCTTTCTTCACGCCATCATAAGTCCATCTTCACGCCATCTGATGTTGACCAAGTCAACATCAAATGCTGATCCATCACGCCATGAATCTTGATCATCCATCATCTCATGATGAAGATCCAATGGCTAGAATGCAAGGCGCCATGAGTAAGGGGAGTTATGTCATCATCCAACGGTTCTAGGATGATCCAATGGTCCCAATGCAAGATGCCTCATCATGATCATATTATGTCTTCATCCAATGGCTGATGAAGATCAAATGGTCATGATTAAAGGCCTTTCTTAACCCAATCTAATTGGGTTCAAACCAACTCACCATTATGTCTTCATCCAACGGTAGATGAAGATCTAACGGTCAAAAATAAATGTTTTATCAAATCTAATCCAATTAGACTCAAATCAAGCCAATTAGGTGCCAACTCTTGGCTAACCCATATTAGAATATGATCTAATCAAATTAGATCAATTAAGAATCAGATTCGAATCCAATTCGAATTAGATTCGAATCTAGTTCGAATCAGGAGCTAAGGTTTGCAACACCTGCTAGGATGTTTATCTTGCAAACATGATATAATCCAATTAGACCCTTGATAAGTTTTCTTGTGTGTGACCCATTGGGTTCCATACTTAGCCAGCAATAGGTGTGAGTGCGAGTTGACCCAACTTGATTAGAACTCTTCTAATCGATTTAAGTCCAAACTGCGCGAACCCGAACTTAACAATTAGAATCCTTTCTAATTGGTGATCGAATTAAACTCTTTAATTCGATCAAACCTATAAGACAAGATTGACGTCTAGCAACGTGTCATGTCTACCCAAAAAATATGGAATTTGGTGGAAATACCAAAAATACCCTTCAGTGGCAAGTTACCATGCAATTCAATCCTTTAATCAAACTGCATCCCAAATATGTATATGAGTATGAATATATGTCAAACTCAATTTCATATTCATATTTTTCTCAATCTTTTAATGATAATTCAAATAATGAAATATTAGAAACTCTTTCTAATTTTCATTCTGCTTTGATCAAAGGCTTCCTGAATTATCATATGATTAGAATAAATAGGATGCTATCTTCTCTTACTAGAAGTGATTAATTCCTTGTTGACCTACTCATAATCTTCGTACACAATCCACCATATCCAGAAGACCTCGTACATAACTTATGTCATGAATGAGTGTAAACCAAAACATAGGTTCATGTGCACAAGATACCATGGTGATCTCAGGTCAAAGGATCAGTTGCACAACTCCCACTAAGAGAATCATCTTTTGACATGTAAGTAAGACTTCATAAGATTTCTCTTTGTAGGTCAATTCAGTGAACTCATTCTTCTAATGAGCACCCATATCTTTGTATTAGTGTCTCCACACAAATGATTGTGAGATCAATCATCCTCTGCATCGAGCATACATAAGACATGCCAGTCTTTCCGGTAATCATTGATCCCTGACTCAATGTACCAATGACTAGGAATATTTAAGATTAGGATTTTAGGATTTTAAGTCTCACTAGTATAATCTCATCATAGTCTTAAAACCATTGCCCTAATCTAAGGAGTTTATCATAAATATAATCAATAGCATATGATAAAACATAACGCCTTTATTCATATTTAAATGTCATGTACATGATTTGGACAAATCAAAAGAAAAATCCTTCGCAATACATATTGCGATTGGCTTGTAGGCCATCTACTCTTTCACGGGGATAATCCGACACATCTAGCATTAGTAAACTAGGAAAATATAATGGAAGCTATAATAACCTTTGTTAGTTGATCACTTAGCTTTTTTAACAATGGCCACTTCGTTTATATATATATATATATATATATATATATATATATATATATATACAAGAGTTTAGTACCAATGTCTAGGATGGCATGCATGGTGCTGTTACACAAGCCAACATGGTGGCAATAAAAAAAAGTAAAACAAATGGTTTGATATCCTTCTTCAAATTATAACTTATTTTGACAATAGGACATGACCATTTAGTCAAATATTTACATATATATCCTCCTCAGTTCTAGTAACAATCCATCAATCAGAGTTCAGTTGGAATTAAGATGGTTGTAAAGATTATATTAGAAAGTTAAAAGAAAATGCATTTATCTATCTGTCCTCGAATGTCTAATCTGCAGTAAGAGCCTTCAATTAAACTAGAAGGACCTATCATTAGGAAGGTTACCATTTTCTAGTCTGCCTTTAACTATGCTTTGTAGTCCTTTCACTTCTTACTATGTGATTGGAAAATCCATTTCTTAGGAATAGGCTCAAAGCAATATTGTTGACCTCTATTTGATTTTGATGAGCTCAAAACACATGAGCACATTTCTTATTGTACTAATGAATTTAAGTGAGAGTTTCAGAAGAAAATACATAAAAACTTAAGATAAATCCATTAGAAAAAAGGTTCAAAGGAATTAAGATGAGTTAAACATTTTGTTTGAACCTTATTTGCACTTGGACAGTCCACGAGACGTCTTCCATAGTGGATGAGACGTCTCTGGCACTTAAAAAGTGGTCTGGCATGCCCTCGAGCCGACTAATGACTAAAGAAAGTTGACTCCCACAGAAAAATAGAAGACTATCTCAATGTGCCAGTGCACGAGACGTCTCCCGCAGTGAAGAATAGTATAACTCTTTTCTCCGGTCAGAATGCGAGACGCCTCCTTCAGAGCGCAAGCTGTCTCCTTCAGAGAAAAGATAGAAAAGTATGTTTTGCAAGCTGTGCGCGAGCCAACTCCTACAAAGCGCGAGCCATCTCCCGCAGATGAAAGCAAAGACTCAGTTTTAATGAGGCAGAGCGCAAGCCGACTCCAAACTATTGCGAGCCATCTCCCGAAAGAACAGAAGTTCAAATTTGAAGAAGTCGTGCGCGAGCTGACTCCTGACTTACGTGAGCCATCTTCCGCAGGACTAACAAAAATTCACTTCTGAAGAGCCCGATCTCAAGTCGACTCTAGACAGACTCGAGACATCTCCAACCTAAGACGAGCCGACTCACAAAATGGCCGAGACGTCTCAAATCTGCTGGCACTCCAATGGCTAGTTTGTCAGAACTTCCAAAAGTGGCAGAACGGCTATATTTTACCCCCTAACGACTATTTCTCTAGTAGAAGACTATAAGAAGGGGTGTTTAACAATTTTTCAAAAGAACTTAGTGATCATAAAGAGCATTTAAGAAAAACACCTTAAAAGAGCATTCAAGAGCCATTCAAAGCAAAAGAGAAAGAAGAAATGCATCTTGAGTGAATTTCAAAGCTTCCTCTCCAACTAATGCTGCCTCAATGATCCTCAACTTCCTATGCAATCAAAAGAGGGTCAAGTAAAGGAGAAGCCAAAGTTCTTCTAGCAGTGATCCTTGTTTACAAGACTTCTTTCCTTTACTCCTGTTATTTTGATTGTTATATCTGCTTATGTAAAGAAGCTTGTACTTGTTTAAAACAATCTTTTCATATCTTATAACTTGATTCAATCAGGAGATTGAATCAAAGGGTTAAGACATTATCCAAGCCTGTGAATTGGACTGCGTTCAACCAAGTTTGGTTGGGGTTTGGTTCTAGTTTGTAATACAGGAAAAACCAACTGAAGTCTTATCATGCTTTTGATACCTTTTGGACTATCTAACCCAGTACCAAACTCTACTAACAAATTAGCACTCTTAGGTTTGGACCTGAAACACTAGAGCAATGAAAACGTTTGCAACAACATAAAGAGAGAATAAATTCTTAATAGGATCCAAGAGATTGCCAACCTTGATGAGCACCTAGAGGGTCTATTGCAACATGAAGAGGTTCTTAGATATTAGCACTCTGAAAGGCAATGCCGAACTGTTTTACCTGTTTAACTTAATTCAACCTCTTGTAGGTCGCATTAGGATATGTGTTTAATAAAATGGTCGAATGTGGATCTGGATTTTTAATCTGTTTAATAAATTGATCAGATTTAGGTTGATAGATTTTTTATATATCCTGTATCCGACCCGATCTGTATCTGCTTCGGCCCAACCGGATTGCCACATCTGTCTCCAGCCTTCAGCGTAACTTGGTTACAAGCATGCGACAAAATACCACTTTCTTTAACAAGATGGCTAATTTATTGGCTTCGTAGCAACTGGTTTACTACTTTGGTAATTGAGCATGGAGCACTTACTAATGCCCTAGACATCACCAAAGAGTTAAATTCTTTCTTCCTAGAGCTTTATTTTAACCTTTCTGGTATAAACCCTTCTCCCTAAACTGGCAGGTCTTATACCTGCTTAACCTTCACTTTTCTTTCCTTGAAGCTGATCAAACAAGCAAATTTTGACCTTCGCTAGGAGAAAGTGCCAGCCTTTGATAGTTTTTGCTTCTCCTTCTACCAAATCTTTTGGGACATGACGAAAGGTCTCCTTGCTCTTTACAATTTCTTCTATGGCAATGGTATTGGTATAACAGATTCAACTATGCTTTTATCACTTTGCGTGCCAAAAATGGAGCATCTTGAAATATGACTTCAGACCAATGGTTTTGACTCATGGTATTCTCAAAATCATGTCGAGTCCTCGCTACACGCTTGAAAACCATATAATGCACGGACCTTATCTGCTCTTCCCGGTGAGCATTTCTTCATAACCTTTTATCCTGGATAGTTTCATCTCAGCTCGTGAGATGATCAACTATTCGAAATCGAGAAACCTTAGTAGTGTTCTCCTGAAGCTTGGCTTTGAAAAAGCTTTTGGGAGATGGTTTAAACCATAAAAGAGGTTTGCTCAGTCCCATTCTCTTCAAGGGGCAGTTGGTAGGTTTAATTACTGGCCTCGGTCCCAAGACTGTTGGTGAATGCCCTTGCTCGCTCCAATTTGCAGATGATACCTCCCTATTTTGCATAGACTCGACAAAGTGTCCAAACAGTTAAATTTTCTTTCATTCTTTCAAGCTTATCTATGGTCTCACTAGCAACTATTTCTGAATCTGCGTGAGTTATGGTTGGCAATGGCCATAGCGAGGGTACATTTTTCATTGCAAATTGGAGGAATTGCATATAATTATCTGGGCTTGCGTCGTCATGGTCGCCGCTTTTCCAAAGACCATTGGCATTCTCTAATCAACAAGGTTGACCAGAACTTGCAGGATGGAAAAGCAAACTACCCTAGGAGGATGTCGCATGCTAGTGAACTCAATTCTCTCAGTGATCTTGCAGTGCTCCATGTCTCTATCTTTTGTCTTTCCCTGCTAGTTCATCAAGCACCTAGATCACAACCGAAGATGAGTCGCATAATGTTTTAGGCGGTCATTGTCTCATCAACTAGAAAAAATTGCTGTAAACACAAAAGTCTAAAGAGGTGCTAGAGATCAGAGATCTCAAATCAATGAATCTGCCCTCCTTGAGATATGGAGACTGAGACTTTTGCAGCCGTCAACCTTGCCTTGAAAACGAATCATAACTCGAAAACATTACCCAAGGGAACTCATTGTCTCAAAATTTAGATATATCAAAGCATCTGCCTCTGCTTTCTAGAATTCTGTTGTGCAATGCACAGACAATTTTAGCTTAACAATCACCATTGGCACTGGCCTAGGCTCAGATTTTGGCTTGACCCATGGCCAGGACCCGTTCGTAAACTTTTCCCTCATATTGGGCACAGCTGCCATCTTCAAACTATTTCAACTTCTCCATCCAATCCATAATAACATTAATTGTGAGGCACTTCAAGTTCGAACTGCTCGATCAAATCCTAGTACTTAAAACTCATGTGGCACTTCTTCCTATTGGGTTAAGCAGTTGTAATCGACGCCGCTGCCCCAGGAAAATCCAGTTGTTTGCTTGGTTGCACAACAGAATCAATGAGTTAACAAAGTGCAATACACTTCAAAAGATGATTAGAAATTAATTGATGTCCTTCAAATGATCCTAATTTTGGTGCCATGCTTGGTATATTAATCTATAAAAGTAAAATAAAATTCACTATGTTAACGAGGCACCGTAGAACCGTATATATACATACATACTGCACAAGTTACATTGGTTTAATTGTTGTACATTACTTAAAATGTAAGTTAATAATTTACCATGCCCTATGGAATATGATCTCATGCACTAATACCATATAATAATAGAGAATAATAATCTTGATTACAACATGCAATAAATCTCAATGAGAAATTTGATTGCATATTAATTATTGGTAAGCGATTAACTACCACCAAATCGTATGTCTTATCATAAATTAATGTATCGCGACATGGCACTGCACCATCAACATGCCATGTGGAATGAAGGAATTGGTGCAACCAATAAAATTGATGCAGTACTTATTGGAATTATAATATAAAGTGCCAACCTCTAATTGAGGATTAAAAGCTTATTCCTAAATCAATTAGACCACAAATCTTATCTACGAACACCCAAACATATCTTCAACCAGTGCTGTTGAAATCTTAAACTGATTTTAGGTATAATCTTGAGGGCATCCCAATGTTCTCTATATGTCCATCTAGAAGTCTTACTTCATAAGAAGTCTTACTTACATGTCAAAAGATGATCCTCTTAGTGGGAGTTGTGCAAATGATCCTTTAACCTGAGATCACCATAGTATCTTGTGTACATAAATCTATATTTTGGTTTACACTCATTCATGACAATAAGTTGTGTACGAGGTCTTCTGGATATGGTGGATTGTGTACGAAGGTTATGAGAAGGTCAACAAGAAATTAATCACTTCTAGTAAAAGAAGATCGCATCCTATTTATTCTAATCATATGATAATTCAAGGAGCCTTTGATCAAAGCACAATGAAAATTAGAAAAGTTTCTAATATTTCATAATTCGAATTATCATTAGAAGATTGAGAAATATATGAATATGAAATTGAGTTTGACATATATTCATACTCATATACATATTCGGGATGCAATTTGATTAAAGGATTGAATTGCACGATAACTTGCCACTGAAGGGTATTTTTGGTATTTCCACCAAATTCCATATTTTTCGGGTAGACATGACACGTTGCTAGACGTCAATCTTGTCTTATAGGTTTGATCGAATTTAACAATCATACATCATGCATAATCATTTGATTGAACCAATTAAGGATGGCTCTGATACCACTGTAGGGTTCTAGCATGTCTTAATGGGCAGCAGAAGCTAGGGATTTTAAAAAATTTCTTAATAAAGTCCCTTAACATGAAATCCTTATAAGCCTAGATCACCTTAATGGTAACAATCTAATAATATATAAACATAAATGTAAAAATAGAAGAATACCTCTAACGCTAATCCAAAGTGTACAATCTCCACGAGGCATCCAAGTGTCCGCCCTCCAATGGTGATCCACACGAAAACTTGATCAAGACTTTAGCTCCAAAAACTTTTGATCCTAAATGCAGAATTCTTCTAAAGAACTCAATTGGCTTGCTTTCTTTCCTCTCTAATTTTCTTTCACTTTCTAAAATTACTTCTAATATTTTTGTCCTAAAGAAGAACTCCTTGTCTTGGTTTAGGATACCTTAGAAGCAATGCTAGAAATAGACACTCTTGTAAGAAAGAAGAAATGAGGGAGAGAGAGAGAGAGTTGGATTTGGTTTCCGATGATTAGAAAACACCGGGAGCATTAGAAAAATAGATTCCTTCCTTAATCTCATTAAGGAAGAAAATACATAATGAATAAACCAAGAAAGGAGGCTTATAATACTCATTATAAATCTCATTATTCAATCCTTCCTTAATCATAATACTCCTTTCTTGTTCAAACCTGAAGTGAAAAGGATTTTTTTTTTTTTTTTGAAGATAGAGGAGGACCCATCAGGCTTCTATTCAAAGTAGTGATGTGGTTGAAATTCAAATATTCAGAAAGGCTCATTGGAGTTGTCCTTCTAGGCTCATAAAAAAAGCTGTCCACATTTATTATTGCAATATTTCTTCCCAATCCAAACCAATTTGCATGTGAATTCCCTAAGTGAGAAGGGGCGGGGTGTGAGGGCAAAAGATTGATTTAAGATAAGTTTAAAATTCTGCACACATTATCTGGGAGAATGACTGATTTAGAGAGTATTACTATTTAGATTGTTTCTTAATTATGGTATGCGTGCAAATCTAGGATATGTGAGAAATATTTTGGCATTTGTAAGGGAACATTTCTTTATGGGTGAGTATGGTGGGATGTGAAACCAGGAAATTGGGGGAGAAGAATCATGATCTCGATGGTAATTCTTTCCAATACAATCCAATCTGCATGGGGACTCTCAAAGTGAGAAAGGATGGGACATATAAGGAAGAGATTGGCTTGCAATATGTTTAGGATTCAATACTCATGGGACTTGTATATAGGATAATGGCTATGATAATGCTTTAAGTCTCCGATACCCAACCCCATACCTGTAACATACTTGTGTGGGTTTAGGTCAATACTCTTGGGATGGGATTTAGAGAATGGGCATGGAATTAATATCTAGATCAGTAGCGTTACTTAGAGATGATTAATATATAGATCACTTTCAATCATGGTGTGTGTAGATATGGGATTGGAGAGAGATTAAGGTGATACTGATGGTGGTGCATGGAAATTAAAGAAGGACATGCCTCATGATTTTTTTCCTTTATTTTTCAATCCTTCTTATTGTATTTGGCTCTAGAATGACTCTGAGATATAATTTATAATGACCTGTTAGCTGTTACACTTGGTAGACCCAACTTTATTTAGTTTCTAAGCAGAAACATGTGAAAGGCGTCTTTAGAATACGAGCTTGATGCTGAATAATAATTGCAACAAATAAGGTATTCCCTCCTGCTTCTAAAAACTTCACTAGTTCGTAAAAAACTTTAGGATGCTTTTGTGTTGTCCTAGGGGCAAGTGCTGCAATGGATACTATATCAAATTGAGGCATAATTGATATTCATACATACATACATACACATACATATGCTCATATCTATGTGTATGTGTAAAATGATGTCTAAGGATAAATGAGCCATTGTGAGAGGTCGCAAATATTTTTTCAGATAGGAACGCCGACGGATAAGCATAGATTAAAGTGTTAATAAATTATAGATTAAAGTGTTAGATAAAAACAGACCTTAGGGGATAAGCATAGATTTTTCAAACTATTGGATATAAGTATAATTTACTTCTAATTCTAGGGAGCTTTTTATAATTTACTCATCACCCAGGGATAATTTTGAATTTTTATATGAGGTAAACAAATTTACTAATATCGTTAATTTAATTGGGTGTAAGTCTAAGTTTTACAAACTAGTAGGTATACATATAATAAACGTAAATATTAACAGAATTTTTGTAATTTACTCAAACTTTTTTATAGGCACCGGGATATGGTCAAACCAATGGATTGAGCTTGAGTCTAAAACGAAGAGCCAAAAACTATTTATGTTCGGTCACGGTAAAGTGTGCCCTTTAATCTCAAATCATCGTCCAGCATGAGCTTTTCAAATCATCTATTTTTTAAATTTAATATTTTAACTAACAAATCTTTACATTAACACTTTTTATTTTTATTATTTTTGGATTTATCATGATATCGGTTAAGATTTTGATCTCCTATAATCCAACGCGATGACATTTATCTCCATCTTTCAACAACCTCAATTCCTATCTCCATCAAAGCCGGCGAAATTCTTCAAAGGATTAGAACTGAATTCGGTATCCAGAATCGAGGAAGAAAGAAAATAAGTAAAACAAATTCAACTGCCGACGAGGGAAAACTTTTCAAACCTCTCCACCTCTTCCACGCCTCTGCTATAACCGTAGAACCCTTAACTCGATCTCCATGTGAAAAACCCCAAAGCCCTAGCCTCTCGATCCTCTCCATCTCACTTCCATGGGGAAGCGCTCTCGTATGTTGAGGTCCTCCAGCTTCGGGGCGGCCAGTCCCCTCGACAAGTTCTTCTGCCGGATATGCCATTTGAATGCTAGTAGTATCTCTTGAATAAATGGGTATGCCAAAGCTTGCGTGGTCCAAAGATGGAGCAAACGATGAGGTCTTAAGAGGGAAAGATTCCACGAGTCCAAGCCAAACTGTGATCCATCCAAAGACTCCAAATCTAACACCACACCACTTCACATCTATCAAGCTATCATTACAGACCCTAAGTCAAATGGACTTCGTCATCTGGTGTATTATGGCCACATGCTTGTCATAACAATTCACAATCCCGTGACTGACATACCCCTTTCAGTGTCTCGCAATTAATATGTTGCATGTTATCCTATTAACAACCATTTAGTTTGAGCTTCTCTCTTTCTTATAAGAAATATCTGATGTATTTTGAGCCATTATAACAGAAAAAATGAATGGTAATTGTAATATGACATTGTTATTGATACTTGCCTATGCATGCATACATACACTATAAAAACAAAGGTATAGTTTATTGTCTATAGAAAGGGCGGTCTAGTAGAAAAATGTAAGTCATATGCATGTATATGTGCATTACATTTAAAATAAAAATTCTTTTTAGTATCATAGTTGATGAATTAGACTAGGCAAATTTCATTCGTTAAATTCTAGGCATAATCAAGAAATAAAATACATATTCTTAAATGATCAGAAATGCCTATATAAAATAAATACGAATAAAGAGATAACCGATAAATCAAATGAAGTATATACAATGCATGATATGTATATATGAAGTATGTATTCCATAAACATTGTTCTTAGGGTTTAATTTCAATGTATTGTAGTAAACCAATGGTGTAAATCTTTTTTTTTTGGCCCCTTCTCAATTTTCTTCTGATAGGGGACTGGGCATATGGAACAGTTAGGATGGACTAAAATAGTCATTAACAAGAATATAAAAGTAGAGAATAAAAAATGTGTCCTTGTCCATCCCAATTTTGGGAGATAATAGGTGTCCATGCTCATCTTGCGTACCATTTTCTTCCTGGAATGATATGGTGCCTTCAAAATATGCTGGTACCATCGGAACATGTTGGTAGCATCGGAAAGTGCCAATACTGTTGGAACATGCTGGTACAATTGGAACATGCGAATACCGTTGGAACGTGCTGATACTGTCTGGACTCCTTGGTCCAAACATAATTTTGAGAAAACTTATCGAAGATATTAGCTTAGGATATGAAGCAACTAGTCTTCTAGAAACACCAAAGGGAAGCTACACAACGGGAAAATGAGTTGGAATGGTTGAAATCAAGGGAAGAAGAGACTCCTTTCTTGTTCAAACCTGAAGTGAAAGGATTTTTTTTTTTTTTTTGAAGATAGAGGAGGACCCATCAGGCTTCTATTCAAAGTAGTGATGTGGTTGAAATTCAAATATTCAGAAAGGCTCATTGGAGTTGTCCTTCTAGGCTCATAAAAAAAGCTGTCCACATTTATAAGCTGCAATATTTCTTCCCAATCCAAACCAATTTGCATGTGAATTCCCTAAGTGAGAAGGGGTGGGGTGTGAGGGGAAAAGATTGATTTAAGATAAGTTTAAAATTCTGCACACATTATCTGGGAGAATGACTGATTTAGAGAGTATTACTATTTAGATTGTTTCTAAATTATGGTATGCATGCAAATCTAGGATATGTGAGAAATATTTTGGTATGAAGATAATCACTTGTGTGGACCCTATTTAGTTATATATAATGAGTTCCGGATTCCAGCGAGAAGAGAGGCTGATGAAGCTTGGAACAGGGCACCTGGGAGCTAGAGAAAGAAGGGGGGTTTGGGGGGTGGCGGAGCTCGGCTACGGCGACACGATGGCAACCGGAGGTGAGGAAGAAAAGATGAGGGAGCTCGGTGGTGTTCCGTTGCAAGGGATGAGAGGTATTTGAATGATTTCAAAATGCTTTAAATTCGGTCGGCAAAAGGATAAGGCCGACCGTCGATTTTTGCCAGCCCGATTGCTGTGGCCTTATCCAACAGTCGGAGGATCGGGCAGAGGAAATTTTTTGGTTTTTTTTTCGATTGGAGTTGATGGGCATTGCCGGCTTCAATTCGGAACGGGCCAATTGGATCGATTCTCGCACATACATATTACCACCCTTCAATTCTATATTATTATTAGTTCTTAAAAGCTAGCATGGCCATGAATGCAGAGGATATCACTAGGGTGCAAATAGATCAGACCGGATCGGAATATGAGTGGCCTCGACCCAATTCAATTTTTTGTTTGGGTCCTAAAGCTCGGGACCAATTCAAGAGTTGAAGACCAACTGATCGATTGACGTGCATGTGCTTGTAATAAATAGGGTCACAAGGAGGAGGGTTTCAATGCCAATTCTCAACCAATTCCTTACATGCCTTCATTTAAAATTATAAATATTTAATAGGCTTTTATGATGAATTAGGCTCATTAAATAGCCAAAAACAGCTGTTTCATTATCACACAGCAAATGCATGATGAAAAGCAGTCGTGACTACATAACCACAATTCTTCTATGAGTGTAATAGATTGACGTCTGATAATCTCATGTGGCTATATGGTTCTAATCCAAGTGTAATAGACTGGGCGACATCCCCAAAAAACAGGAGCCATGTTGATTTCATGGGGCATGTTGAGGTGCCGAGACAATGAGGTCACAATGGTTAACAGCCAGGTTACTGAAAATATAGCTAATGAAACCAAAAGCATGTACCATGATAGAATACACATCATCTAGCTAAAACTAACTCATGCATGCAACAGCGGACACAAGGTACTTAAATTGCATGAAATCTTCAAAGTGCTTTCCGCCTAAAGTTTAAACAGCCAGCATATGTATGCTTCTTTAATTTGACATTTACCAGGAGACAGGTAACACAATGCAACAATAAAAAGCACCATGCTGTTTAATACTGGCCATGTTAAATGTATGCTTCTCACTGAGAAATGACCCAATGGAGGCCACTCATCCGGTAGGGAAGCAACTTCAAAAACATAAGAAGCGAATGAAGAATGTGATGAACTACAAGACATTCTTTAATTGTAGGGCCTATAAGCAAGAGTCTAAAAGTTGTTAAACATACAATGGTGAAGACTTAAAAATAAGACATTATGCTACTTAAATTGCTTTTCAAGTTACCATAAAACAGACGTGCATATAGAAGCAAGGTGGGAAACAGCATGCATCTGGTGATGATTAGTTTAATCAAGAAACAAAAGAGAAAGTGCATGTCTGTCTCATGGCCAGTCCCAAAAAGTAATGGCAGCAATGTTGCTCCTCCAGGAGCTGGAATATGAGACCGTCATCCAGTGGAGGAACTTCCTGAAAGGATTGAACTTTCAAGAAGAACCATCAACACCCAAGGACTTTCTATGTGACGTTTACTTAGGAATTTACAAACATGATTGATTTGCTCCAACAAGTTAAGGAGATTTTCACCCAGAAAATCTCCTTCGTCACAGCTGACACTAGCCATTCCTTGTGGCAAGAAGCAGTTCGATTAAAAATGAAACAACATGTCTACACTATTCTTAGTTTAAATTTAAAAAACAAAACCAAAAGAATAGAGGCGTATGTATGTCTCATGGCCAGTCCTGAAAGGTAATGGCACCAACGCTGCACCTCCAGGCCATAGAATATGGGACTGCCATCAGGTGGAGGACCTTCCTAGAAAGATTGCACTTTCAAGAAGAACCATCAACACCCAAGAACTTTCTATATGACGTTTACTTAGGAATTTACAAAAACATGATTGGTTTGCTCCAACAAGTTAAGAAGATTTTCACCCAGAAAAACCTCCTTCGTCACACTTAACACTAGCCACCCACTCCTTGTAGCAAGAAGCAGCTGGGTAAAAAATGAAACACATCTACTCTATGCTTAGTTTAAATAAAAAAATAAAAGAAAAGAGGTGTATGTATGTCACATGGCCAGTCCCGAAAGGTAATGGCAGTGATGCTGCTTCTCCAGGCGATGGAATATGAGACCATCATTAGGTGGAGGAACTTCCTGAAAAGATTGAACTTTCTAGAAGAACCATCAACACCCAAGAACTTTCTATATGACATTTGCTTAGGAATTTACAAAAACATGATTGGTTTGCTCCAACAAGTTAAGAAGATTTTCACCCAGAAAAATCTTCTTCGTCACACTTAACACTAGCCACCCACACCTTGTAGTGGGAAGTGGTTGGGTAAAAACATGAAACACATCTACTCTATGCTTAGTTTTAATAAAAATATAAAAGAATAGAGATGTATGTATGTCTCATGGCCAGTCCCGAAAGGTAATGGCAACGATGCTGCTTCTCCAGGCGATGGAATATGAGACTGCCATCAGGTGGAGGCACTTTCTGAAAGGATTGAACTTTCTAGAAGAACCATCAACACCCAAAGGACTTTCTATGGGACGTTTACTTATGAATTTACAAACATGATAGGTTTGCTCCAAAAAGTTAAGAAGATTTTCACCTAGAAAAATCTCCTTCGTCACGCTTAACACTAGCCACCCACTCATTGTAGCAAGAAGCAACTAGGTAAAAAATGAATCATCTACTCCATGCTTAGTTTAAATTTGAAAAAAAGAATAGAGGTGTATGTAGGTCACATGGCCAGTCCCGAAAGGTAATGGCAGCGATGCTGCTTCTCCAGGCGATGGAATATGAGACTGCCATCAGGTGGAGGAACTTTCTGAAAGGATTGAACTTTCTAGAAGAACCATCAACACCGAAAGGACTTTCTATGTGACGTTTACTTAGAAATTTACAAACATGATTGGTTTGCTCCAAAAAGTTCAGAAGATTTTCACCCAGAAAAATCTCCTTCGTCACGCTTAACACTAGCCACCCACACATTGTAGCAAGAAGCAACTAGGTAAAAAATGAATCATCTACTCCATGCTTAGTTTAAATATTAAAAAAAAAGAATAGAGGTGTACGTATGTCTCATGGCCAGTCCCGAAAGGTAATGGCAGCGATGCTGCTTCTCCAGGCGATGGAATATGAGACTGCCATCAGGTGGAGGAACTTTCTGAAAGGTTGAACTTTCTAGAAGAACCACCAACACCCAAAGACTTTCTAAGTGATGTTTACTTAGGAATTTACAAACATGATTGGTTTGCTCCAACAAGTTAAGGAGATTATCACCCAGAAAAATCTCCTTCGTCACACCTAACACTAGCCACTCCTTGTAGCAACAGGCAGTTGTGTAGAAAACAACATGTCTTCTCTGATTCTTAGTTTAAATAAAAAAAGGAAAAGAATAAAGGAATATGCATGTCTCATGTTCAATTTCAAAAAGGTAACAGCAACAACATTGCTTCCTCAGGCAATAGAATATGAGACTTTTTCTAGGTCGAAGTACTTCCTTAAAGTATTGCACTTTCAAAAGAAACATTAACATCCAAAGACTTTCTTTGTGACATTCACTTACAATATACAAAACATGATGGGTTCGCTCCAACAAGTTACAGAGATTTTCACTCAGAAAAAAATCTCTCTATCATCATCAAATGGATCAAAACTCTCTTGCAAATGGAGAAAGCAAAAAAGATGTGATACCAAAAAAAACTTCTCTGATGTTTCGATGGACATAATAGATGATTTAGCAATACAAGCTACAAACATTCAAAATCTCAGACAGCAAAATAATAAATAAGGTGATCATATCAGCTCAAAAATTCAATAATTTCGTCAAATCACAGAAGCCAATAGAAAATTGTATTGTGTGGAAAAAACACATGGTAGCATGCTTAAAGCAATTACAAACAATCAATATCTATCAAAAAATCAAAAAGTTCCGTTACCAATTGTGCAGTAGCATTGTGCACCAGCTAACATCTGGTGATTGGTACAGATATCATAACCGACATAATCAAAGAAGTATTAGTGCCCGGTCTTGGCTCGCCACCAAAACTGAAGTATCAACTATCAGATCCAGTGGGTGCTACTGATCAACGGATGCGTTAAAAGATGACAAAGCATTGCTATGATAATTTTTTTGGTAACTAGAAAAAAAATACAAGCGGAGTTTTATAATAAAAGAGATATCTTCAAAGAACATATAGACACCATCCTTTCTGCGCCATGGCCTCCGCTGCGTTACAATGACAGCAGGCATGACCTTCTTTTCTTTTTGAGGTCAGGCTTACCCTTTTTGACAGCGGCCATCACCGTATCCCCATCACCATATCCCAACACAAGCAGTGGGAAACCGGTTGAGACCGGCCCTTCATACCCAGCGACATCTGGAACTTATTTTCCGGCAAGAACCTCCTCGTCCTATGTATTGCAACAAATGATAAATCGTGAGACAATGTAACTCAATTCTAAAATATAATCTACACCAAAAGAACCAATATACTAATTCTTGAATATAACAAAAATAAATACAAAGGACAAAAAAAGCCTTTTTTGTTTGAAAACTGAAGTAGAAATGCCAGATTATAGATTTTCCTGCAAAGAATCATAAAAACGAGAGCCATAAATCAATAGACACCTAAACGGTCTTAATAATCACTTGTCTCTCACAAGCATCTAAATAACATGGTAAAATCTTAAAAAATATCTGCTAATAAAAAACAAATAAGAAGGTGTGGAGTCAAGACTTTTCAACTGCGTATCTAGCAGAAACTGATAAAAAATTAGGAGAGATCTAATAAAGCGTAAGCTTTCCAGGAGGGAAAAAACGGAAGACCAAAAACTTGAATGAAAAAATGAATCCAATTAGTTTGATGAAGGAATCAAGCCTTACAATCGCCCTAAAATCGGACGCATTCATCCAGCAAAGATTAAACTTGCAAGGCTTCTACATCGGTCTCTTTTGTTTCCCTAAAGCAAACAACAAAGACAAAACGGCCGCTCATCTGAAGACACCCAGAAAACCTCCTTGGTTACACTTAACACTAGCCACCCACTCCTTGCAGCAAGAAGCAGCTGGTAAAAAATGAAACTGCTTGGTTTAAATAAAAAAATAAACAGAAAGAGGTGTATGTATGTCTCATGGCCAGTCCAGAAAGGATACTGGCAGCGATGCTGCTTCTCCAGGCGATGGAATATGAGACCATCATCAGGTGGAGGAACTTCCTGAAAGGATTTGAACTTTCCAGAAGAACCATCAACACCCAAAGGACTTTCTATGTGACGTTACTTAGGAATTTACAAACATGATTGGTTTGCTCAACAAGTTAAGCAAGATTTTCACCCAAAAAAATCTCCTTCGTCACACTTAACACTAGCACACCCCACTCCCTGTAGTGGGAAGTGGTTGGCTAAAAACATGAAACACAACTACTCTATGCTTAGTTTTAATAAAAATATAAAAGAATAGAGATGTATGTATGTTACATGGCCAGTCCCGAAAGGTAATGGCAGCGATGCTGCTTCTCCAGGCGATGGAATATGAGACTGCCATCAGGTGGAGGAACTTCCCGAAAGGTTTGAACTTTCTAGAAGAACCATCAACACCCAAAGGACTTTCTATGTGACGTTTACTTAGGAATTTACAAACATGATTTGGTTTTGCTCCAAAAAGTTAAAGAAGATTTTCACCTAGAAAAATCTCCTTCGTCACGCTTAACACTAGCCACCACACACATTGTAGCAAGAAGCAACTAGGTAAAAAATGAATCATCTACTCCATGCTTAGTTTAAATAAAAAAAAAAGAATAGAGGTTGTATGTATGTCTCATGGCCAGTCCGAAAGGTTAATGGCAGCAATGCTGCTTCTCCAGGCGATGGAATATAAGACTGCCATCAGGTGGAGGAACTTTCTGAAAAGGTTTGAACTTTCTAAAAGAACCAATCAACACCCCAAAGACTTTCTATGTGACGTTTACTTAGAACTTTACAAACATGATTGGTTGCTCCAACAAGTTAAGGATATCACCCAGAAAAATCTCCATCGTCACACCAACACTAGCCACTCCTTGTTGCTGGTAGAAAACAACATGTCTCTCTGATCTTAGTTTAAATAAAAAACCAAAAGAATAAGAATATGCATGTCTCATGTTCAATCCAAAAGGTAACAGCAACAAC